>NW_011889044.1:1243029-1280490 GCF_000151845.1 Pteropus vampyrus
GTGCTTTCTGGCCTATAAGCAAAATCTCACCTTCTCTCCATTAAGACATGAAAACTAAAATTTAAAACTAAAACATAAAGTGTTTCTTTTTCTAAGGAAATTCCCTAAATTTGGTGAACTCTGGCATTATTTCCATCTTGGGAAGTCTCATTTATTTCCTGTCGACTGCACTGGGAGAGTTCTCTCACAAGCCCTTTGTTAATCGGGGTCTTTTCATTAGCATTTACCTGGTCTCTGCTAGAAGTGGTCAGAGATCAGTGGAAACAGGCAGTTGGTGGAGCGAGTAGGTTTCGGATTCGTTATGTGTATTCTGCTAAAGGGATTTCGGAATTGGGATAAATAAACAAGCTTGCTGCTCTTTTAGAAGGACTGATCCCTTAAAACTTTTTCATTGTAGAAAGTTTGAAGAAATATACCCCCCAGAAGTAGCAGAGTTTGTGTACATTACAGATGATACCTATACGAAGAAACAGGTTCTGAGGATGGAGCACCTCGTTCTGAAAGTCCTCGCTTTTGACTTAGCCGCACCAACAGTAAATCAGTTTCTTACCCAGTATTTTCTGCACCAGCAGCCTGCAAACTGCAAAGTTGAAAGTTTAGCAATGGTAAGTTCATTTTGTTGAATCGAGATTCTCAAGTCCCAAGTAGGGGCAAGGCCGTTTCATTATACGGCTCTGGTCAAGGGATTTAGTCTTTGAGGACAGATTAGCGATGCGGTATGGAAGCAAGCCTACCACGGCAGAAAACAGAAATCGTGGGAAAGCACTTGGAGCGGGGACCTCAGGATGACGTCTTGGGAAACGGTAGCCAGAAGAGTTGTTTTAAAAGTTTTTAAAAAGGGAAAAATAGAGGAAGAGAATGGAACAAAACACTAAGGTCGTAGATATAGATGAAAGAAGAGGCTATGGGAATTTTTTTCTATGGTTGCTGTACAGCCAGGAAGAAATTAAGTCAGAGGGCAGGGCTTTGAGGGTTTGACTTCCGGAGCTCTTGTGATCAAGTCTGCTTACTTTTCATTCCAGTTTTTGGGAGAATTAAGTTTGATAGACGCGGACCCATACCTTAAGTATTTGCCATCAGTTATTGCTGGAGCGGCCTTTCATCTAGCACTCTACACAGTCACGGGGCAAAGCTGGGTATGTATCACCGTGTTGTCCCACATCCACTGTGCAACTTAGTAAGTGCTTGTTCCAGACAAAGCTAGATTGTCCTGTACAGCTGAGGGTTGCCTAGATGGACTGATCTGGAGAAACTGTGTACTGTCTACACTGTGTAATGAATGGCGTGTTAGGTGCAAAGCTTAATCTTGACTTGGACTTGAAAGGAATGCTTAAAGATTTCGGCTGTTTGGACCTGCTGGCAGGCAAAGTAGCGTACGGTGATCAAGTTGGCACAAAAAGAGATGGAATAATGGCTCGAGGAAACTGGAAGCTCTGTTAGTTGGAGGTGTTAGTACTGAAAGTTAACAAAAGTCAAGTTCAGTGCTATTAACTTGCAGTGTCTGCTACTAAAAACAGCTGTTTTCTTCTCCCTCCTCTGTAGCCTGAATCCTTGGTACAAAAGACTGGATACACCCTGGAAAGTCTGAAGCCTTGTCTCCTGGACCTGCACCAGACCTACCTCAGAGCACCACAGCACGCACAACAGTCAATCAGAGAAAAGTACAAAAATTCCAAGTAAGGATGAACATGAATAGATTTGAAGAAGCTGCTTTTTCCAGGCTATCATGTGGTTGGTTAGAGACATTTGAAAACTTTCTTAGAGAATTCACAAATCGGGCACAGCCTCCTTAGAAGCTGGTCTCTTAGCAGGCCATGTGTTAGTCTTACATTGAGGGGGAAGAGGGGAGAGAAACAGGGCATACATGTATGTTTTTGGGACCAGACAATGGTTTTATAATCATTAACTCAGATAGACAGAAATAGCATTTTTGAGTTCCTAGTAGATGTGTCATTCTTTCAATGTTTACTAAAAATGGACTTTTTTATTTACAGGTATCATGGTGTTTCTCTCCTCAACCCACCAGAGACACTAAATATGTGACAGTAAAAGACTGCCTTTGTTTTCTAAGACTGAAATCAAAGTATATGGTGTACAGTTTTTATCTTAGGTTTTAATTTTACAATCATTTCTGAATACAAAAAGTTACGGGCAAGTACAAATTATGGTATCTATTACTTTTTAAATGGTTTTAATTTGTATATCTTTTGTACATGGAACTATCTTAGATATTCGGCTAATTTTAAGTCGTTTTGTTAAAGTATTAATGATGCCAACTGTCAGGATAATAAGAATAAGAATTAATAAATTGATTTGGAAAACTTGGTTTGTAAGTCAAATTTAATTTGAGGTAAAAAAGTTGACTTAAGATTTCACTCAGAAAAATTAATGTGGTCTCCTATAGAATGGGGACTGGGAAAGCATTTCTTAAAATTTTTTAAACTATAAACTATAGTTTCAGGAAAATAAACAAAAGTTCTGACATTTGTTTTTCTAAGCAACTGGACCAGTTTGCTGATATGGGCAGAACTGAAGCGTATCTGGAATAAGTATGCTTATTTATCAGCCATGATGATCCTAAGACTCTGAGCCCTTTGTATACACTAAGAAAATGCTTCTTCGTTCCTCAACCTTTATAAACACTTTGCTGAAGTGACAATTATTTAAAATCTGTTAAATGCTCCAGAAGGTCTATTTTAAAGGAAAATGTAAACTATATAAAGGAATGATTAGATTTTATGATGTACTTGTGGAGGAAAAAAAGAAACAAGATTGCTAGCACTTAAATAAATATCTTTTTAATAGTTATATACACAAATGCAACTCTGTGAGCTTCAATTAGCAGCTCTCTTCTTTTTTCTCTTTTTCACTGGCTTTTTACTTGGTGCTTTTTCTGGTTTTGCACTGATGGTCTGTGTTCTGTGAATAAAGTAAATTAACAGTTTACTAACAAAATGAGTCCTAGAAGCTGATTCCACGACGACTCACCAGGCTCCCACCACTGTGCTTGTCAAATGTCTGGATCACCAAAATAGGCGTTAGTTTTTCCAGTATGATATAACATTCGCCAACTATGAGAGTAAAATGCAGTAGCTTTGAAAAGTAATCCAAACAGTTTTATAGAATTAGGTCCTAATGTTTATAAATCTCAGGTTGAAGAAACCATAGAAAGAACAGCTGAATTTCTAATGAGGAAAGATGTCTTTTTGTTTGCAGTCCGGTGAGATGAGAATAAAACCAGAGAAATAAACCAGAAATTTGTTACCTTATTTTCTTTGGATTCTTATCTGGTTCTAAAATGATCATTTCTTCTTCTTCGCTGTCTGAAAGCACTATAGGGGCATCTTTAAGAAAATGTAAAGAAAGTAATTTAAGTACAGGCATATTTTGCTTTATTGCACTTGAAGATAATTCCTTTTTTTACAAACTGAAGGTCTGCAGTAACCCTGAGTTGGTAAGTCTGTTGGCAGGCACCGCTTTTCCAACAGACTCAGATGACGACTAGAATTTTTTAGCATAAAGTATTTATTAATACGGTATATACATTGTTTTACATACTGAGGAACCAAAAATATTATGTGACTCAGTTTATTATGGTGGTCTGGAGGCCAACCCACAATATCTCTGCTATGCCTATCACCTCTTGGAAAGTTTCCACACTGATTTTTTATGCCAGGGTCCGAAGCTCTACTCCCCCCAACACACACAGACCAGCTGCTTTGGTGCAGGCCAACAGACCCCGCCTGGTTCTTTCCTTCCCTTAAGGAACTACTTGGAACTCCGAAAAACAGTATGTGCTTTATTTCCCCCAAATTCTTTAGTTCCATAATCATTTGGTACACGTCAGAAAAGTTAGAGTTAATATGCCAGTTAAACTGTTGGTGCTACTCTATAAGGTAGCACACTTTATCTTAGATCTAAAATGTTAATTTCTTTTATAAACACTAGAAAGAAAATACCTGGAAGCAGAATTGTTGGGTCAAAAGGCATATACATTTAAAAAAGATTTTTGCCAAATCCCTCCAGAAGTACTGTTCCAATTTACATTCCAAGAAGTAGTATCTCAAGAACCCATTTCCTATACACATTTGCCAATTCTAGTATTTTTAAGATTGCCCAATATAGCAGTCAAATGCTGTCTCATTTTTTGCTCTGAACTTATTTCCTTTATTACTCTCAGGATTGGCATGTGTTACTGACCATTTGTATCTGAGGATTCCTTTTGTAATTCTTGTGCCCGTTTTCCTCCTCAGCCTTTGTTAATGACATACATAAAATGTGAATGGACCCTTTTCCCAGTGGTCGGTGCATCAGGTATTTCGAGTCCTTCGATTAGTCCCTCCTTTTGTTCATGTTTTAGAGAGGCTTTACTTGCTCCATCCTCCCAATTATCTGAGGACTCCTCAAGACAAACTTGAATATTCTAGCTATCAACATTATTATCTTAGAAAAACAGTTCACACATATACAGAGGGGTATGGATGGTGCTCGCTGTAACAGAAAAAACTGCTCTCTCAGTAAGGGAATGATTAAACCGACTAGTTAAATTCATCACTGCAAATTGCTACATAGCATTTAAAAGGATGTGGCTGTTCATGTAAAAACACAGAAAAAATTCTAAAGTTTCATTCAGTCCCTGTGTGTAAGCAGCTTACGTCGGTGTAAATATACAGCAAAATACATGGGACAAGAGCTGGAGAGTAATACCAAACAGAAGTAACCACTGGGAAAGCTGGATAAGGGTCCCGGGCACTGGGGAATTTTTGCCTCCGAAAGCCCCAGCAGGCTCCGATGTTTACAAGGCGGGCAGGTCTGTGCACGACAGACTCCGGAAGTACAACTCATTTTCTAACCTAGGCCAAGCAAGAATTTGGTTTTCTTAAAAGTAAAAATATCCACAGGTAAAAACAATTTCACCAGTTTTATGGCTTTCAGAATGCAAGGAATGTCAAAGATCCCTCATATTCCAGGTACTTCTAAAATTTTGTATGTTCTAATACTGCTCTAATATGGTAGCCACGTGCAGCTATTTAATTTTATATTCACCAAAATTAACAAAATTTAGAATTCAGTTCCTTAGACAAGCCACATTTCAAGGGCCTCAACAGCTACATGTCACCAGTGGCTACTATATTGGACACTAGATATAGAACATTTCTAACACTGCAGAAAGTTCTATTTGGATACCACTATTCTAATATGTTACGTTACAGCCTTTATGTTTCAGTCTAGAAACTGTACAAAGAAAAAATAGCATGCAGGAATAAAATCTTTAAGACACCTTAAAACTGGCCCAGATATACATACATAAAAGAAAGAAAGAACTAAACATTTTTTAATAACAATGCCACATTTACATACCAAAGAATACCACTACTCCACAAAGAAGCATTTTCTTTTAGAAAAGAATTGGAGTTAATATTGCAGTTAACCTCAACAATTCAGCTGAAATTTAAATCAAAATATTTAGCCCCTCAGAAAAGAAACTGCTAATATAAAAAGATCCCTATTTTAGGGATATTTTAATCTGTAAGTAGGAACAGATTATCTATACATATAACTATATATCTCTCTCTATATATAATAATACAAGCCATAAAGCACCACCTACCTTGGCTTCCAATATTGGAGACTTCTAGTCCAGTGTCCATCTTTATACTGTCAAGAATGATCGCTTCATCACTGCCGCCTTCATCCTCATCTTCCCTCTCAGAGTCTTCGAGATCGCCCCAGGAGTTTTCTACACCTTCTCCGATCTGGGCAGTTCCAGGAGTCCACAGTACAGGTTTAGAAACACTTAACAAGTTAAGAAAACTGAAGAACAAAAATACTGCTATCTGAGGCGCTGCTGAGAAAGATGAGACTGTTTTCTTCCTTGAAGACCGACTGCAGTGTGCATGTGCTTATGAGGGGGAGATACTCACCGACAGCTGTACTATGGATGGCTGAACAGTGAAGAAGAAACGTAAAAGTTCTAACTCAGGTAAGATTTTAAGGACATGATGGTGAGAAATAGCAAGAAAATTATCAACATTTTAGTTGTAATAATTTTGGTGAATGGACTGTGCTATGGAAAGGACAATATTCTAAAGGAAAATGAAATGCTATAAATTGGACCTTAAAGAATTTTCTGGGTTTTGTAGGATAGCTGAAGAGAAGGTGGATGTTATACCATCGACTTAATATGATTCATCACTATCTTGTCTTGAATCTTAAATGTTTTCTCTAACAAAGTAGTGTTTCAGAAGACAAACTGCAGTATGCGCACCCTTCACATAGCCCAAATAATGCCAGTGTCTGGAATCTTGCTTCTGAAAAGCACATCCAGTAAAGATACACTTCTGAAGGAGGTTCGGCTTCAGCAATGATTTCTTCTGCTTTCTCCTCCACGTCGGAGGTATCGACAGGGGCCTTTTCCATTTTAAATGCTGTGATCCTCTGATTTGCTATAGACTCTGCAAAACCAAACTTTCCACCTTCTTTCCTATGTGGGTTTTTTTGGGAGGGGAGGTGGGATGGAGTGGACAACAGATGGAAGATGGGAAGGAAAAAACATATTTTATCTTTCTGATCGATGAGAAATACTAGAATACTTATTTGACTAACTTAACCTCACCAATTTATTATGCCTATCAAGAGAAATAAGAAGTTCCTGTAATTACCGTTCATTGAACCATGGGCCAGCACATAAGGGCTTAAAGGAGATCATTCTCTAATCCTCAGAGCAACCCCAGCACGCAAGCACTAAGCTTCCATGTCAGAGAAGACGTGGACGTGCTGGTTATAGATCTGCTTAACGTCTCATGGAAAGATGGGCATCAACCTAGGCAGTGTTCTTTCAGTTAATTTGAGCTCTTTGATTCTTTTTTCCCTAAGAACATGTTAATTTAAATAAATAAATATATATATATATATATATATATATATATATATATATATATATATATATATATATATATATATATCATGTGGCTTTTTAATACAGACTGTTCAAATTGTGGCACAATTCAACAGAGTTCAATCGACTTTCAAAAAACATTAAGCAGTGTATTCAACTGAGATTAACAGATTAGGATCTGAGTGAGAAAACCCTATGGTTACCCCGTCTGAGAAAGATCCTGAACAGAAAAACCTATGAGAGGCCATTTGGTCCTAAAATGTTAAACTTACCTAACTTTCTGGTCATTCTCCAGAGCCTTCTGGATCAGCTCTGTAATTTCTGCTACTTTCACACCAGCTATTTTACTACACCTCAAAACCTATTTATAAAAATAAAAATAAATTGTTAAAGACAAAAAGAAACAACACAGCTTTTTCTAACGAAACTAAAAACATGAGACTAGTTTTTCTAATTTTATAATTCAAGCCTGACTTTTTTCCAAATATGAAAATATAATGTAAACACAAGTTAAAGCAAGATGTGAGAGCTGTTTTAAGATATTTGAAGGATGTCACGTTAAGGAAACCGACCCGGTAACGCCTCTGTAACACTGGAAAGGATACCTGCGAAAAGGCCACAGACACCCACTACGTGCTCGGGGCACGCCCTTCCCCGAGTCACCCACAGCCCAGGTCCGCACATGGCTGCCCAGCATCCCAGCAGCTCTCATACAGCAAAGGTGCTCAGGCTCAGGGAGCTAACGGATCAGCGCCTCTGGAAACGTGGACCTGGCGGTAGCCACGACACCGGCAATTTACTAAAATGCTGCATATTCACTGTATCCTGTACAGTGCGATATGTCCACACCTATTAGTCCTTATGTCCTAACAAGGTGGCGACAGTAGCGTTGCTCCCTATTGCACAGAAAAAGAAATGGATGCACGAAGATATGAAACTTGCCAAGGGTCAGTTAGTATGGGGAAAGGCTGGATCTCCAACTGAAGCAGCTTCTGCTCTTCACCCGCTGCATGGGATGCCATATGCCATCCATTCCTAAAAGCCCGTGTCAATCTAATATGTAGCCAAATCTGAAAACTGCTTATTGTACCCAAATTCTAAAAAACTAAAACGATTTTGTTACCTAATTTCTATTTTTTGACACTTTTTATTTTGTGTGTGTGAGTTTTGGGGGGGCGGGTAGGGATATGAATCTCTTTCCTCACTGGAAAGAAAAAAGTGCACCTCTATCTAAAAGGTTTAGTTAGACTCTGGAGGGCCATACATGGGAGAAGCAAGGCAGGCAGACACCTTGTAGCCAGCCACCAGTCTCTGGAGGGCCATACATGGGAGAAGCAAGGCAGGCAGACACCTTGTAGCCAGCCACCAGTCAACAGGGCGTTAAGGACAAATATTAACACATTCTGGAATAGATCACAAAATATCCTTGTTGAATTTTATTTTAAAGAAATAAGAAAAAGCTTCTAAAAAGAAGAGCCCCGTTCCTAATGGAACATTTTCCAAAGCACTGACCTGGTCTTTCAGCAGCATGATGCCACCACTGGACTGGATGGTACAGATCTCTCGGTGCTTGTTCATGGCAATCACCAGCAGGCCATCCATTACACGTTCTTCTCGCTCATTGGGATCCACCAATAAATACGTTCTGAAATGAATGTTAAATGGAACAGAACAAATCTGAGGCTGAACACTTGTCAATTTTAAGATAGTGGAAATTTTTTAAAAAATGGCGTTAATAAAAACACAGCAAAGGCCTAGGGCTGTGGATGAGAGTCACTTTAATGGGAAATGATATGAGAAAATTATTGTTTTTATGGACACAAAATGAATGCGAAATGGACATTGCTAGTTACTATTACAGTAAAATCACATTAGGTTCATAATGGTTTTATGTAAATAATATATCATCTAACCCTAATGCTATCACTTTGATTAAAAAACCTGTGGCTCATCAATAAAAACTTAGATAACATTAATTTGGTTGATCTTAAAGCCTAATGTCCTCTACTCTGAAGTTCTTTCAGCTTCCGCTAATGGCTCATTAAAAAGAAAGACTGCACTTCTGCACCGTCTCACGTTAGCCTCTCGACATCTGTGGCCACTGGCTTCTCGAAATGTGGCTAGTCCAAAGTGGGATGTGCTGTGAGTGTAAGACACTGGATTTCAAAGATTTAGAAATAAAAGAATGTAAAATATTTCATAAATAATGTTTACGATACTGATTACACATGAAAATATCTTAGATATCTTAAAATAAAATACATCAAAACTGACGTTACCCAACTCTTTATCTTTTTAATGTGGCTCCCGGAGAATTTTAAGTTACATGTATGGCTCATGTTGCATTCCTACTAGACAGTGCTGGCCTATTTCCCTCTAATGAAATTCTACACTTTAATGACTAAAAGTTGAAAGCTTTTCTCTAGTTCTTAGTCATAAAATTGTTAAACTCTCTTATTTATACCTCGTTTCTCAAAAGATTGAAGGCTCAAGCTTTCACTTCAAGGTACCTAGGACGCCAGTTTGCTGCTGTAGGAGGAATTAGCAGTGAGCTGTGAAGAAGCCGCTGAGAAGCTGGAGGAAACTAAATTTCTTCCATTTGTGAACCACTCCGCCTTGTGACCTGCTCCTAGAACATCTAACATGCTCCCAGGTCCTGCTTCCCTTAATCTACAGTAATTCTCACCCCGCTCTCCCACATTAGGGCCCAGCATACGACTCTCTTAACATCCGTACAACTCTAAGAAGGATGAGACACTACAATGTGTCTCATCCTTAATAAATCCATAAACTTCTGATATGCCATAAAAAGAAAAACATGGAACCTCTTCATTATAGAAGAATCTGTCATTTCTACTGAGAAAGCTCTGCCAACTGAAGCCCCTACAAAAAAAGAACTGCGAGACGTTTTAACATTGAGGGAGGGGTTTGTTCATCTGTCCTTGGCACACTGGCATAAAACAAGCGAGTTCCCGGCTACAATTATGACTTCGGCCCGTGGCAAGGCTGAGACCTACCCTTGCTGGAAGAAGGCAAAACTGACACAGATGGGCATGTGGTGGATGCTCAACGGCACGGGATCCCGCTCCTCTGGAGTGTACTGTGTGAAAACAGAAGCTTCAGCAACTCGTCACTAAGTCATGAATACACTAAACATCATCTTGCACGACAAATGTTACGATAAAAAACGAAATTCTTTTAATCCTCAATGAGTACCTAAATAAATTCTACAATTACCTATCTGACTTTGCTACTCATGTTCCTTTACACATCTGTCAAAAAGCTGTATTGAGGTATATTTTACATACCATAAGGTCCACCCATTTTAAGAATATGATTCACTTTTTAGGACAGCTAAATAATGCACCACATCCAGTTTTTTAACATTTCCCTCACTCATCCTCCCCTGCCCCACGGGAAACTTCCCTTGAGCCTGTTTGCAGTCAAATCTCACTCCCAGCCCGAAGCAACCACTGATCTACTTTCTGTCTCTACGACCTGCCTTTCCTGGACATTCCATATAAGTAGAATCAAACGATTTTTAGGCTTTGGCATCTGCGGCCTTTCAGCTTAGCATGTTTCATCCATCTTGTAGTTTGGTCCTTTTTACTGATGAACTGCGTTCCACTGTATGGATTTTGTGTTTCCATTCGTCAGCTGATGAACATTTGGATTGTTGCCAGTTTGGGGCTATTACGAATAATGCTGCTATGAACATTTACGTAAAAGTATGAGTAAACATACACTTTCATTCTTCCCGAGTAGGTGCCTAGGCATGCAATTTCTGGGCTGTATACGTTTATACTTAGCTTTTTAAGAAACTGCCCCACTTTTCCAATGTGGCCGTACCATTTTACATTACCGCCAGCAGTAACTGATACCTTTTTTTGTCTACTAACTGCTCTTTTTTTTTAGTTCCTCATATCGACTCCCTTCTCTAAAAGAATGTCTCTATTTTTAATGAACTTTTGTCCCCACTTCTAAGTCTTTAGAGTCTGCTCCATTCTAATGCCTAAAAGCAGCACCGTGAATGACTGCTGGAAGAATTCGGGCCTCTGATGTTTCCTTTGGTAACTTCAGGACTCAAATGTCATTTACATAAACTGAAATAGGCATGTTCAGCATAAAAGAGAAAGACAACATAACCTGCACAGCTCAACAGTTTTCAAAATGTGGTCCTTGCATCAGCAGCTTCGATATCCCCTGAGAGCTGTTAGAAGTACAAAGTGGTAGGTCTTACCGCCCGCCCTTCCCATTCTGAGGGTGGAGCCCAGCGATGTGCTTGAATGACCCTTCCAGGTATTTCTGATGGACTTAGCCCCAAAGCAAGCAGAAATACCTCACTGTGCTGAGAATTATGTATTTCTCATATATGTGGTCTCTAAACATAAGCGAACCACTTCATCTACTCCTCAATCCCAGAAGAAATCATCTAGTTTTAGAAAACCAGGCTAGGGTGTGCTTTCACCAAGACACTTCAATACACAAGACTTAAGGATTTCAAGGGCAATTTTGACCACGTAGTTTTTGCCTTATGAACAAATTTTAGAACATATCTCATTTCCGTCTACAACAAAACTTCACCAGTAACAAGTTGCCTGCACGTCAAGGATAGTCACTCATTCACAGAAAGGGGCCTGGCTCGCATCTCGGGAGCTTACCAGTGTTACTTCATCTCCTTGGACTGACACATCAGGTCTTCGGAAGTGACACAAGGCTACAATTGCAGCAATGCTGGCAGCATCAATAATATTTCCATCATGATTTAGTAAATGTAGGTCCACACGTATTTGCCAAACCTGAATGTGAATTTAAAACAAAATTAAATCCTAATTACAACCAGTGGCTATTTAAAAGGAAAAGTAACAGTGTGTGCAAATTTTTCTCTTGCTGTTAAAACATGCGGTTACTCCTATTATATCGATAAAACTGTATTTAGAAAAATGTTAAGCCAGACCAACATATGAAATGCCAACAGTTCACCTCTCTGAGTCATTTGACAACAAAAAAACATATGCTCTAAATACACAGAACCATGCTACATTCAATACTAAGCATTCCCTAACTTCCAGTCTAATTACATTTCTATCGTTTCTCCTAACTTAAATACCTCAAACTCTTGGTTTTATGTAATATTTATGATAATTATAAAAGCAATGTAAATAAAAAGTGTCATATTCAAGTATGGAATGTGGAAAGGCTAAATGACTTTTCTGGAGTCAAAAAGATGGTAAAAATACCCTAATCGAGAATACAGTTCTAACATCATCATGCAGAACAATTTACTGAGTAAGATTTCTAATGTCAGCTTACTACGGACTCACTGTGTGGCTCTGTAAGTCAATTAACCTATCCAAATGAAGGATTTAAACTGTTCTTCAGTTCTTCATTCATATAAAAGAAAAAAACACCTGCTTCTATCAACTCACTTAAATAACATAAGAAAATAAATACTACATGAAAAACTACAAGGTCTTTGAATAAGACATTTTTACAAAAATCTGAACTGCTATTTTCACCAATGTTTTTTGTCCCTTCAGAGAGAGATGACACAAAGTTCTATGGGTAGCACTCAGGAATATTTGAAGTGAAGTGACCCAGTATAAAACTAAATTAACTTAAGCTCTGAGAATTAATGTATAGCCAAAGGGATCCATGAATCAACAATACTCATCCTAAGATTAAGAATTTGGGGCATATTCCCCACCTTTTCACCAGCAACAACACAGAGAGATTCAGTGTCTATACACTTCGAATTTCTTAGACATCTTTCCAAGAGACGATTCAACTTCACCAAGAGATCTGACTGCCTGTGAAAACAGGAATGGGCTAATGTCACCAAGCATTAAAACAATACTTTGCTGCCTTTAGATTCTCCTCTGGTTAAAGCAGCTTAAGGAGATTTAAATACCTTCCAGGTTCAAAAGCTGGGGCGGCCATCTGAGAGAGTTCAAGGTTAAAAAAAAGAATACCTTCTGTTGCCCTATTGAGTTTTGGAGAAACAAGTTCACAGGAAACCTGTCCAAGAACTCTGCAAAGATAAAGGACAAATCTGTTAACTCAATATATTCCTAATTAAAAAAAAAAATACTAAAACATACCAATCAAGTTTCAATCTTATTCTGAGTAACAGCACACTCAGTATGATATACCATTAGAAATTGATGCTATATATAAAATATAGTAGTAGAATTTATACAGGAATAAAATACATATTGGCATATCCAAAGAGATGACAGGAAAAACATCTCGTATTACAATACTGACTATTCCACAAATCCTCAAAAAAATTACTGACCTAAACCTCTCTTTTCTAAAATAACTTTTTATTGATAAAAGATGGCATGAAAACTTGAGATTTCTTAAGAGTTTTCCTATGGCATGGTAGGGCAACATTATTTGACCAATGTCCTCACAAGTTCCAATGATTAAAAACCTGATTCTCATGTCACTCAGGAAAAAGAGGAAAGTAGGACCCACTTACTGACAATAAGTGCAGGAAATAAGTTTAATGCAATCAAGAACTATGTAATACTCATATGACATGATGTATACTTACAATTAAAAATTTAAAGTGTGACTATAAATAAAAAACTTTGCATTAAAGAAAATATACTTATTTTTTAGAGCTAAACAAAATAATGTCCAGACTTCTTCGCTGCTTTGTAGACAATTGAGTCAATTAGGTTCTTTCAAACCTCCCCACTGAGGTTTTATCTAATTTGAATCCTATTACCTTGTTTTCCCAAGTTCCACAATACAGCACCCGTAATCTGTTCCAAATGAGATCTTGATGTTCCTGTAATCATAGGTTTGTCTGCCATCCAGCCGCTGTAAGCACAACATCCATTCGTTTATTCCTTCAACAATTATTTGTGGAGCAGCAACTCTGAGCCAGACCCTGGGGCAAGTGGGATCCTAAGCACCCCCGGAGGAAGGTGGAAACGAGGTGCCCGGGCACTGACAGGAGGTGGGGTGACTCGAGCCTTGAAAAGAACCCGCTGGAGCCAAATAAAGCCTAGGGGCCTGGGAACCCACCGGCCGTCCCCACGGGGGCCTGCGAGGGCGAGGTCGGGGCGTTCCAGCCGGAAGGCTGCGGGCGGCCGGGCGACCTGAGCGCCCACGCAGCCCGAAGTCCCCCGGGGCCGTTTACCTTCTTCTCCTCGATGGCGCGGAGGAGGAAGCGGCGCTCGCAGTTGGAAAGTGGTGTCTCCTTCATGCCGTCAAGTCCCGGGGTCCCGGGGCGGCGCGGCCCGGGGCCAGGGGCTAACCGAGCGTCCACACGCGCGCCCGGCTCTCTGGCGGCGCGGGCGAGTGACGTCATCAGGGCGCGGCGGCGGCGGCGGCGCGGCGGTCGCGTGTGCGCATGCTCGGAGCCGGGCCGCCGCCGGCCCGGGCGCGGGAGGCAGCCGCGCGGCCGAGTAAGCGCGTGCTCCTGAGCGCGGGGATGTTTCTTTTACCTCAAAGTGCAGGGGAGAGGAGGCCCCCAAATTAGGCATCAGTGATAGAAATTAATGCGGGCGTAGCGCCCCCACGCCGCACCGTCCCCTCAGTGCTGGCAGGTGGGCGGGACGGGCGGCCCTGCTGTGTCCCAGGTGAGGAAGTTGAGAGCCGGCGACTAGGACGCGTGGGGGCGCAGTGAGGGGCGAAACGCTGGCCTGAGCGGGCGAGCTGCGGCGCAGCCTCCGGGGCCCGAGGTGACAAGAATGGAGACTATCCCACTTCGGAACCAAGGATGTCACAACTGCCACTGGCCCGAACAGAGTTTGCTGTTCCTGTCTTAGTGTCGCTCCAGTTATTTTGAACCGATACTTTTATGGATGTAGCGGAAGCTTGGCGCGTCCGTGCTGCCAGCCCCGAGCTTTTTCTTTTTCTGGAGAGGCGGCCTCAAGGAGTATTAAAAGCAGGAACTCCAACTACCTGGGTTGGATTTAAATTCTTTTTTTATTTTACTTTTTTTAGGCGAGGCAACCCTTGGTTGACCTTACAGAGTGCAAGGACCTTGTCAAGGTGCAATCCCTTATTTTTTATTTTTTACACCTACAGCACCTGGTCTTTCTAGGTGGTCTCCCATCCAAGTACTAACCAGGCTGGACCCTGCTTAGCTTCCGAGATCAGACCGGATCCGTCTTGTTCAGGGTGGCACGGTTGTAGATTGATTTCAAATTCTGACACTGCACGTTGACTAATTCTGTGATCCTAGCCCAGTTAGCCTATGTGATTCACTTTACTCATTGGCTGCAAAGTCAGAGTGGCAAACATATTCGTTATGAGGGACAAAAGCAAATTAATACATGTAAAATGCACCGGTGGTGTAAGCACTAGTATTGAAGTATTTGCATAGTATTATTTTGTTTCCATTTGCTTCAGAAGTGACAGGCACTGGAGGTCCTATGATAGCATCTTTTCTGTTTCTTTTGTCTCTTTTCACACTCATTTTTCTACCAGTGTTACAGTTTAGTCTCACTTTGTAACACTTGCAAGTTATATACTCCATTATTCGTGAAGGCCTCCTGTGTCCCAAGAATAATAATTCAAGTGCTAGATAAACATTTGGACAGATCCTGTCCCTTAAGGAATTTATATTCTCTTTGAAGGAGACAAGCAATAAAAATTTAAATAAAACAGGTTCACAGGCTAAGCTATCTGAGAATGCGGATGCTATTTTAATAGGGGTGTTGGCAGGAAGAGGTCGCTTGGTAGAGGTGATACTTCAGTTAAGGAAATCCTCTGATGAGAAGGAGCTACCGCGATATCTTGGGTGAGGGGGCCGGGTGAAGGAAAAATGTTTCAAGTAGAAGCAGCAACCTGAGCCAAGACAGATAGGATGAGTTCCACATGGTCTGGACACAGGAATCATGAAGTAGGAGGAAAGTGGACAGAAATTAATGACCACATGCTTAGTTGCTGATTTTCAAAATAAGCAAGGAGATTACAGGGTACAGGCCATTTAAGTTCTTTGACAACATAATTTCATATTTATAGCAGTTTCGCAAACTCCTGGCTAAATTCATCATTTAAATCCTTGGATTCTTTCATGGACATTTTTCTCTTTCCCTTCAGAAATGAAATAGGCCTTTATTGAAACAGCCTATTCTTTCCTGGGAAGCATCTTGGTTGTGGAAGAAGATTGGACTTTGGCATCAGATAAACTTCAGTTCAAATAGACTTTGGGTGAGTTAAATAATCCTGCTGAGCTTCAACTTGTGTATCTTTAAACTGGAAATAATAACTACTTTGGTCCGAAAGAAAGCACCTAACACAATGTTCAAGACATAATAACTGTTCACACGTCAGTTTCTTGCCTGTTTTGCTTGACAAGGCTCCCTGTGAAACTGTCCAAAGTCGCTGCGGCAGCTTGCTGTTCTGAGATTGCTGCTTGGTGACCTCGCCTTGGCTTTCCTTCCACGTTTGTGGAATCTCCACTGTTCTTTCCTACCTTCACTATTGTATTGTTGCAGTTTTAACGCTGCAGTGTTTGTCTTCTGTTGGAGTTAATCCAAAAGTGTATAACCCATCTCCACTCACATCTATGTGCCATCGTGAAATATATTTACTTCACAGCCTTGTTTTCAGTAAGACATTTTCACACACCTGGGGGACCTTTGTTTCATGCTTTCAGGGGGAAAAAGTTTTTGATGTTTGAGAAGAGGTTCAGAAGAGGTTGCACATTCTGCCCTTCAAAAGAATTCGTTTCAGTAAGCATGTTAACCCAGATGATCTGTCTAAATACAACTCGGTTTTCAACATATTTGAGTATACGTCTTCTCTCCTCTTTATTGGACATCCGTTGCTTCGTCTGACCTGTTTCGTGGGGAAATGCCTCTTCCTGAGCCCACGTGACTCTCCTGTTACGTTATCTGCAGGCCGAGGTGTGACCAGGCCCTCTTAATCAGGGAACCCATCCCTCTCTCATGGACTGTTCACCCAGGCAGGGCCAGAGTTCCTCTGTCAGTCTTGACATGTGGATCTGGGAGAGAGTAGGTCTTTCCTCCTCCAGGATTATAAACTCTAAGGACTACACAAGTCTGGGACTGTCAGGGACCATCTTACTACTACATGGAGAGAACCTATTTGAAAATGAAATCACACAGAGGCCAGCAGAACTAAGAAATGAGAGAGGGAAGTAGAGTTCTCATGTGGAAATAGTTTGTACTGGTTCTTGGACTTTGCAGTTGGCGATACGTTTGAGTTGCTCATTTGTGAAATGTGTCCAAAAGAATCCTGACTACGCTTCTACTAGAATGTAGAGATCCATGTCTTATCAACCTTTATAGCAACCACTGAGGCTGGGCATGTACCTCGTGAATAAATGGATTAATGGCCTGTTATAGCACATCTGGTGGAAGACATTAATAAGTGGATGAATAAATGGAAAAATGGAAGCTTACATTTTTATTTACCATATAATATGTCTGCTATACAATTTGTCTATATGGAAATTGGTTTTCCAGAAATTATCCTGGAAAGAAATAATACAAAATGTTAAGGTGGTTATCTCTGGGTGGTGGGATTCTGGGAAAATTTTTTTCTTTTTGAATTTTTTTCTTTATCAATTTCCCAAATCTTCTATAAGGCATATGAATAGCTTTTATCATAAGAAAAAGTTTTTAAAAAATCATGTTTTTCTTTTCTTGTTCTGACACGTTTAACTATTTAAAGGCATGTTGGCTTTCAGCTACATTTTTACAAAGACATTTGTTTAGGGTTTTTTGTTTTTTTTTTTTAAGACTCAAACTGGGAAGATTATCCAGGTGGACCGAATGTAATGACAAGATGAGGGAGGCAGTAGAGGGGGAGGGAGGGAGAGGGGGAGGGAAAGGAGGGAAGAAAGGGAAGAGAAAGTCAGAGGCAGAGACAGAGACAGAGAGAGGGAGAAGGGAGGGAGGGAGGGAGAGGAAGAGAGGGAATGAGAACGGGAGAGCAGAGGCCGAGGGCAGAGAGGAGAGAAGGTGCCTTACAGCTGGCTCTGAAGGTGAGAAGGGTTTGAGAACCGAGGGATGTAGACGGCCTCTAGAAGCTGGAAAAGGCAAGGAAATGGATTCTCCCCCAGAACCTCCAAATGCGGACTTGTTTTAGACCTCTAACCTCCAGAACTGTAAGGTAATACAGTTGTGTTGTTTGAGCCATTAAATTTGTGGTAATTTGTTACAGCAGCAATAGAAAACTAATAACAGATTGCCAGATAAAATTCAGCATGCTAATTTAAACAAGAAATAATTTTGGATAAGCAATAATAATTTTTTTAGTATAAGTATTTCCAATTTGTCCCAAATATTGCATGGGATATACTTATACTAAAAATTTCCTGGTCTGATCATTCCAACATTATTGCCCATATCTGAGACTGGTTTAGATGTTTGTGCTGTCTCTATTTTTTGTCTTTAGTATGTCTCACGATTTTTTGATGAAAACCAGACATCATACACAGGGTAAAAGGAACTGGGGTACTAGGCCCTGAGTGATGTGTTGGTAGGCTGTGGGGCGGGGAAGCATTCTGTAGTCCTATGATGGGCTCCCAGTCATTTAGTGAGCCTGGGCGCCTGGGCCCCTGGGCCTTACAAGTGATTCTCAGCCTCCCACCCCACCCTCCTTAGGTGAGGCAGGAGGCTGGCGGGGAGGAAGACTGGAAGGATGGAGTTGGGTCCTTCTTTTCCCCTAGGGCAGTTAGGCTCTGGTAAAACCCGTCTGTCTGGCTCTGGTGGAAGTTTCTCTGAGGGCAGGTCTCGTCAAGAAGGACAGAGTGCTCTGGCCTTATATGAAAATGGACGCCTCCCCCCCCACCCCCGCCCCCGCTCCCTTTGCCAGAAGCCTGAGGAGATTTCTCCCCTGTCTTCTCCATGAGAGCCTGGTAGGGCTTCTGAAGGTAAAGCTCAGGAACCGTGGGAGCCAACCTATGCGTGGCTCCCCAGCTGGAGTTTTTACTCTCAAACTTGTTTACACTAAGCCTCCAGCTACTAGTTCACTGCAGCTTGGGTTGCCTACAACCACCTGGTCCCTGGGGGCTCTCTGTAGTGAGCTTCTGCTCTGGTAACCAGTGGCTTTCTGCACCTGCCTCCTGCCTCACCAGATCACATGGCAGTGGTTTGTCCTGTGACTGCACTTCTGTGATAGATCTAAGAAAAGTTTTAGATTTTAGTTCGTTCCGTTTTTGTCATGTTGTGTGGACAGCCGTGACCATGACCAAGCTGTCTACATGTTGGACCTGAAACTGGAAGTCGCATGAAGTGAAGAACAAAAACATTCTTTTTAACAAACATGCATGTAACACTTACTATGTGCCAGGCCCTAATTTAAGCACTTATAAATATTAATCCTACTAGTTACCTTAGAAGGTTGATAAAATTATTATTTTACAGGTGGGAAAACTCAAGGCTGAGAGAGATTGAGTAATTTGCCAGGGTCCTACAGCAGCAAATCACAGGAGCAAGATTCACACCCACACCGTCCGTCGCAAGGGACAGTATGCATAACCACTGCACGGTGCTGCTGCTTGTAAATGTGAGTCCACTCCTGAGCCAAGGCGATGACCTCCACCTGGGCACTAGTCCAGTTCATTCCCTTTCTCTGTGAGGGTTTTTGCTTCCTCTCTTGATTACTTTGCGGTTGACATCTACATAGAGAAGAAAGCTGTTATTATTAGGTTACCCAAACCCAGTTAGAAATACAGTCATGAAGTAGGGCTCATCGACACAGAGAGACATGGAGAGGTCCAACTGTAATCCCAAAGCTTGCCTACGGCGAGAGTGAAATTGGCATTGAGCTCTCATTGCTAAGCGGTAGGAAAAGCTGTACGTACGAAAGTGCTGTTCTCGACTGAGAGACTCTGACAGATCATGTCATTTGTTCAACCTTAGCCACTCTCCTTTAGCCCCAGAGCGCAGTGATGTTGCACCTATGGCACCGACCAACTATTCAAGTTAATGATTTAAGAGGAGAAGCTTCTACTTTACTGCTTGTTCACTTCTAAAGTTGCCTAGGAAGGGAGGCTTAGGTGGTTTCAGAAGCAGCGTCATCAGCAGAAGTGGAACAGCAGATGATGCTGACTCTGCAGCGAGGTAACGGGGGCCAGCCAGGCCAGAAGGCGGCATTATGTGGACACATCTCTTTGTCAGGCAGCATAATACTTGTTTGAGATAGTGCTTCCGTGATGGGCAGCCTCTAAGATGGCCCCTGTGATTTCCACCTACCGGTATTTAGGGCCCGTGTCATCCCCCACCTTTGAGTGCCCTGCCTCTAACCAATGGATACCTCAACATGGAGGGCATGACACTTCTGATTAGATTACCATAGAATATAACTTCCATCTCGTTTGAAGATTCTCTCCCTTAATGGCTTGGATGAAGCAAGTTTCTACGTTGGGGAACCCCATGTGGCAAGGAGCTAAAGGCGTCCTCCAGCCAACAGCCATGTAGATAGTGAGCCCCACGATCCACAGCCCATGTGGAATTGAAGACAGCCAGCCATCACTTACATGAGGTTGGAAACAGACCCTTCCAGGTTGAGCTTTAGGATGAGACCTATATGAAAATGAGACCCAGCCCTGGCTGATGTCTTAGTTGCAGCCCTAAGAGAGGCCTTTGGGCTGACCCTGCTCAGCTTTCCTGACCGGCAGACACTGGGATGGTTAATGTGCGTTTAGGCTTCTAAGAAGCAGTAGGCAGCCAGTGCAGTTCCTAGCACCAGCTCTTCTGAGGTAAGCATTACTTCTGGGGTCCAAACCTCACTGGCCTGTTTGCATCTCATTGATAGTGCAAAGAAAATCTCCATTTGACTTTTTTGCAACCTCTGAATTCATCAAAATGCTGCTAAAACACTTTGTGAAGGAATTTGTGGTACATAAAATGGTAGGTCTGTACCACTGAAGTATGCTTCCTTTACTGACCAGAAATTTTTTAATGATCTCTAAGAGGTTGCCTGAAAGGAAAGCATGGTTTGTATCTCAAGAATCTTGCTATAGTTGAGTACTAATGGACTAGAACTGTAATATAAAATGCAGGAGGAAATGACTTCTAACATTCAAATGGAAAGAAAAGACTTGACCAATTTTGCTTTTACTTAAAAAATAAACAAAAAACTGAGCTCGAAAATATAGTTTCTTAAAAGTCACTGACAAACAAAAATCTATTCAGCAATGGACTTTTTAAAATCTGATCTGATAATGTTATCTGAAAAGGCAGAATGCATATTAAAATCTCAGTTATGAGTACTTAGTGTAAAAAGAAATATCAGTATCTGCTTATAAACAGGGCCTGGAAGGCAAGATCGAAGTTAAGAGAGATTACATAGTATGTCTGATGGTGGCATTTTTCTTTAATTTCTGTTTCTGATACTACTGATAAAAATTGGATTGTGTAGCAAGTAAAAATCTGTGAGAATCCAGTTATTTATATAACTATTTTGTGTGCCAGGCTCTATTCTAAGCACTGAGACAATGCAGTAAACACAACAGTCAAAGTCTGTTGGAGCTGTTATAATATAGCTGACGCTCATTAGCACTTACTATGCATAGACACTTTTCTAAGATGTTTACATACATTAGCTGATTTAATCTTCACAACCCCTTTACAAGGGAGATACTGTTATTATCATCCCCATTTTATGGGTGAATAACTTGAGGCAGAGATCAAGTGACTTTCTCAAGGTCACAAAGCCATTTAAGTGACAGTCAGGATTTAAATCGATGCTGCCTGGCTCCAAGTCTATGTGCTTAAGCCATATACTGTCCTGCCTCTCAATTATAACAGTTTCTATCTTATAGGTAGAACTGTGTTAAAACAGGTGGTTATAAGCCCTCAGCACAGTCAAGAAATAAAGTAAGTGCTCAATAAATATTTGTTGAATGATTAACTATGCAAGCTCTTAATAAATTATACCATAGTAAATAGAATACTTGCATACTCTATTATGGCTGAATAATTCAACTTTTTATTTTTCAGCTTTTTAAGTTCCCTTGTGTATATTATTTTTCAACTTTTTAAGTTCCCTTGTGTATATTATATCAGCTTTGTAAATCCATTAGTCTAATAGCCTATTAACACTCTATTTTAATAGCACGTTGGATTACCTGGCAGAATTTGTTGGTACTGAGCCTATGCTGGCTCCTGATGGCCACCTCTTACATTTCTAAACGCTCACAGACCATCTGTTTGAGAGTCTGTTTTAGAATACTGCTTGCAATCAGTGTCAAGCTCATCATTTACATCTTTGCATTTTTGGAACTTTGGGAACTTCTAGTTCTCTTCAGAATGAAAATCTGTTTACATTACTGGTATATTTCATCAGCGATGGAGACCATGAGAAATTGTTTACATAATTTAGTTTTTTACTAAAGTAATGGGATGATTGCATTGTACTCAAAGAACATCTGAATCATGCAACTAGCAACTCCTATTTCAAAGCCATAAGTGTATCAAATTGTGGGGCCCATCTAGCATAAAATAAGATTACTCATCTGTGTAGGAAATTTTCCGACAGAAAAATTTAGGTAGGATATGAGTCATATAATCTGACATTCTTCTATCTAAAGAAATCCTATTTCTTTTAACTAAACCATATGTTTTAAAGAAGTGGAAAAAAAAAAGATGAAACCCTCAACCAATCACATCTTTTATACATTTGAATTTCTGAGTTATAGTTGGAGTTTGAAAATAGATCATTTTCTTTTTAGCAAACCGTTCCAACTGCATTTTTTCCTTAATAAATAATTTCTGACCATTTAAATATAGCGAGGAAATTAAGCTGTGCATAATTTTGTTTTCTGTCTAGATGGTATTGTCTGAAGAGAAAGCTAGTAGTAAGAGTTCTGAAATAGTGAAGTGAATAGTCCGTGATCTTCTTAAATTTTCAAAGGTCAATTGAGTTGTAGGAGATGAGAATTCAATTTCGTAACTTCATTCAGTCGTTAGCATTTTGTCTCCGTAAGTTACATTGAAAAGGATAAGTTGCTTCCGAAGTGCCCGTATGACAGGTGGAATCAGGGTCCCACTGAAGTAGGTTTAGCCTTGGTCACATGACTTTAAGTTGTACCCACCCCCTGTTCTCTTTCCTGTTTTATGTTTGGCCTGACGGGGACTTTGGATGAGTTGCAACGCAACTGCGAAGGATGAGGTGGGCAGAGAAGGAAAAGAGAGCAGACCTTTGTGGATCTTAGAGGAACACGACCGTGTTACCTGAGGCTGTAAAGTCTGTGCGGCCATGGCGGACGCATGTGACAGTCTCTGTGTGTTTGTGGAACACGACCGTGTTACCTGAGGCTGTAAAGTCTGTGCGGCCATGCCGGACACATGTGACAGTCTCTGTGTGTTTGTGGAACACGACCGTGTTGCCTGAGGCTGTAAAGTCTGTGCGGCCATGCCGGACGCATGTGACAGTCTCTGTGTGTTTGTGGAATTTGGATAAACCTTGTTGCTAAAACCAATGAAAATTGAGTTGCTTATCTGACTTTTCTGTATCATTTGATACCATTTATCTCCTTGAGGTACTTTCCCCCATGACTTTCATGAACTTCTTGAAATACTTCTTTCTCTTGACTTTGGTGGCTTCTAGTTCTGATTTCTCTACCTGTTTGGCCATTCCTTTTCAGTCCCTTTTAGGGATTCCTCTTTCTCAGTTCGTCTCCTAAGCATCAGTGTTTCATGGGATTCTGTCCCATAAAAACTCTCCTTTCATACACTCTCCCTGGCTTTCCACTTCCATGGCTTCCGTTATCAGCCATGTGCTGACTACTCCCAAATGTATTGTGCCAGCCGCACCTCTTCTGGACTCCGGATGTTTCCAGATATTCTATGGACATTTCAGACTCATTGTGTGCACAGCCGAACTCAGCATCTTTCTCCCCAAACACGTTCCTCCTTACGTTCCCTCTCGTGAAGAACAACACACCAGCAGCCAGTAAACCAGGGTGTCGTTCTTGACTTCTTTATGACCACCTCGCTTTCTCATAAATCACCAAGTCCACTTGAGGTCACCTGCTAAACACCTCACCATTTGTTTCTCTAATCCCATCAGCATGACCGTAATTCAGGTCGCCATCATCCTTTGCCTAAATTATTGTATCGGCCACCAACTTAGCCTCAGAACCTCCAGTCTTGCCTTTTTTTCCAGTTCATTTTCCACATTATATATGATGCTTTTAAAACACAAATCTAAGCATACTGTTTTACGTACAACCCTTCCATGACTTCCTGTTGCTTTTAAGATAAATTTCAAATTCTACTCCGTTGTTTATAGTGCCTCTTGTGATCTAGTCCCTGTTTATTTCCCCCGTTCCATCTGTAAACATTTCTCTCTCTATCAAATCTTCAGCTTCATTGAATAATTTTCAATTACTCACAGGTATCAGGTTCTGTCTCACCTCCAGGCCTTCGCGTTGGGGCTCTCTCCAAGCCTGAAATACTTTCCTTCACACCTTCGGTCTGGCCCACTCCTAGCCGCCCCTCACGTTTTGGCTCAGACAGAGCAGGAGGTCTTTCCTGAAACCTCGGACTGGGCCAAGTCTCCTCTGTGCTCCCGGAGCATTTACGGCCTGCGTCTAAGGGGGTCCGCTTACCCGGCTGTGTCTCTTGCTAAACTCCATGAGGAGAATCTGTTTGTTCACGTTTCTGTCCGCAGCGCCTGGGCCTAGAACATGGCAGGTGTGGTTAGTAAATATTAACTAAATGAGAGAAGAGGAAGAACAGGGTGAAGATGAGAGCATATTTACCTGTAGCCACAGTCCTACCTCGTGCTACCTATCAAAATTCATCTTCGCAGTCACTTTGCGTTCCTATGTTTTAAGCACTGTTCAAAGCAACTTTCATACATTTAATTTTTACCCCAAACCCTGAATAGATGAGGATCTCGATGCTGAGAGAAATAAGTGAACTTGCCAAAGGTCAGACATTAATCTGATGCTTTCTCCTCTTTAGTTAGGGAGCCATGAGTGTTCGCTGTGTCTAACAAGATAGATTATTAATAATATTTTGCATAAAAGTACCCCTAACATGATTTTGACAGACCTCAAGTTTGAGTCTTCAGGTTCTCTGAAATAATCAAATATATTAAATCTTTAAATTGGAAAATGTCCTTTTATTTTAAATAACCATAAATTTTTGTTATGAGAACACTGTTAACAAAATTATTTTCCAGAACCTTTGCCAGCATTATATAAACTATGTTAAGTTTCAACAAAACTACCTTCCTTTGTTCAAAATAGTTTCAAAGCCTTCTCGAGAAGGACAGATGACATTTTCATCATCTACAGTAATATGAAGGCTACCAAAGTCAGCTGAGGTGAGGCAAAGCACCAAGTACCATGGAGTCAGGCTATTGATTAAGATGCATAAGGAAATTTGTTCAGAATTGAGAAACTTTACAGAATTCAGACATTCCCACAACATATTTAGCCATGCAAAATTGTATTTCACAAGCTTCTCAGTGCCTTCTATTTTTCTACAAGAGATTAGTCAATATTTTGGTAATCAGGTTTTGAGAAGGCAATCTGAGACTGCTTTCCACAGAGGTGTATTTGTTGATGGAATGGTTTTAAATGGCAATGCTTTCAGCTTTATCTTGAAGGAACTACAAGTGAGTCGATAAACTTTGTTTAAAAAGAGCTCCTAGCAATAAGCACAGGAAAGAATTACAGAAACCTTAAGCCAGCGAGTGCACGAGAGCGGTGCCCCCTAACTGCTGTGATGGCCGTGGACAAAGATGGAGGAGGAACACAGTCTGCCTGGCAGCTCGTGCAGGCCAGGCGCAGGCATCTGGCTCCTGTCTGAACTCTGGGACCACAGCCCTGCAGACCTGCAGTGCGTAGCTTCACCTTGTGGCCAGTCCCCTCAGGCTGTGATGTCTGTTTTGGCTCAAGACTTGTGACACCAGTTAGCAAGGTTCATTCTGGCCCAAAGCACAAAGCAAACTGTGCTCATTTAATTAGACCAAACTGTAAAAGCCTTGTGCTCAGCAGCACATTGCATGGTACTTAAGAGCTTCCAGGGGAGCCCAGAGATAGAAACAGGATGCTGGGGGCTGAGTTCTCCCCACCCCTCGCTGTGGGCGTCACACTGCTGGGGAAGAAATAGGGGAACAGCTGGAGCGAGACGAGGCCCTTGCCAGCAGAGCTGGTGTCGGAACCCGATTTGGCGAAGCAGAGCGCCGTTGGTAGTTACATCAGGAGTGCCAGGTCCTTCCGAGCTGCCAAGAGAGGAGGACTGTGGGCGGGCGGGTAGAACAGGAGGCCAGGGGCGCAACACAAGCCCATTTCCGAGGAGGGCGGGGACAAAGCAAAGAGAAGATGCCCGCAGACCGTGACATGCTGGTGGCTATTCTAGGTGTTTGGGAGGGGGATCATAGTCCCTATTAAGTGAGTTACAGATGAGGTGAGGTCGTTATGCGTCAGGAGCTGTGTGCCTGACACTCAGTGATAAACTTGCAATGAAGCCAAGAGGGGCTTTGTTCGTGGATTCCCTCCGACTCCACATGGGAGGTTTAGAGACCAATACAGGGCTCCTCACATCCCTGTGACAGCACGGGCTTGGCACAGAGAAGCAACACGTTAGATCAGCAAGGCTCTTCTGTGACTTCTGGTCCAGAAGAGGCTCCTTAACTTCCAGGGAGACTTGTCGGTAGAGCCCCAGGGGTCCGCCAGGCTTGCCGAAGCAGAATAAGGAGGACAACTTGCCAGATATGGTTCCTTGGCAATAATGTGTCTAAATATGATTGAGTGAGGTCCTACCGGGAGAAGTGAAATATCAGGATTTCGTGTGTTTACTCCTTATCCGTAGTTCACTTAGTACAGACTGTGACCCTCCACGCAGATTTCCCATCTCTGTGGGCGTCTCTCCGCTGCTTATTTCCACCCCTCCTCGTTTCATCCTTGGCCTTTTTCTCCTCCCCACCCACCTGTAGTCCTTCTTTCTCGGCTGCCCGATAACAAGCAGTGGGGCCCAAATAAATGATTATCTTAGTTTTATTTTACTAATCTCACCCCACTCTGCTTATTCAAATTACTTGATACATACAATACTAAATTATATAGCTCTTTTCTGTATTCTGTCCAGTAATTGTTATCTATTCCGTTGATTTCTGAATGTAGTCTCTTAAGCAGAAAATAAAAGTTCCTTAAGGATGGGGATGCATCTTTTCTTATTTGGTATTCTATCTGGTGCATAAAGGGTGGACCATGGATGATACAGAGTTAATACCGAGGGTTTTCTTCCCTTTTCTTAGTGCCTGAGACAGTCCATGTGCGATTAGACCTTGAGAAACCTTATTTATTTATTAGGTGACTCTACGTGTTTCTGACTGTGAACCCGTCTTGGACAAGCCATTTACTTCTCTCAACGTAGTTTTACTGACACGCTCTAGATCTTTATGATACAAAAATAAAACTAACCCATGCCAAAATCACTACTTTATTATGGTTTTTTTCCCCAAAATCTTCTGGACTATAACAACAAAATATATTCGAATGAAGAGTTTTGATATAATTAAATTTGAAAATGATTTCAAATGACTCTTCAGACTTAGAGTGCTCATCTTTGAAAACAATTTAGGAAGCCGTACTCACGTCTCTCATATTGCCGAGATTAAATTTGTGCACTTTGCAGAAAGCACTTCGTTCTAAACTGAGGACTGTAGTTGGGATCAAATTAGATCATGTTCGTGAAAGTGCCCTGTTCATTGGTCTATAAATATGTGTCACTAGCGTCATTCACTTCTAACAAGCTGCCTGGTGGTGCCAAACTGCCGACCCACAGAAAATACTTGGATCAACAAGGTTTTAAGCCTTTGTAGAACCTGCTCATTATAAACAAGATAAAAGGAGACAGGACAGAGCCCGAACCATGTTCTCTAGAATGCAGACCACCCGTACTCCACCGTCACAGCAAACTCCGAGAACAGAGGCAGTGGAAGAATCTTCATATCCTAGTTACCTGTTTTAAGTTTTAAACATTTTATTTTTCAATTCAATACAGTTGATTTCAAGAAACATTTACTGAGCAACTGCTAGGAAAGTTTGGCTCACACCACATAACCTTTGTCTTTTGCACCCATGAGCACGCACATACACACACCTCTAGAAGCACCTGAATAATCCCGACCAAGCATGAGGATGGAAGTGGGGGCACATGAGAAAACAAGCAGTCTAGGATGCTTTTTAGGATGTATTTGATCACAGTCCCCCTAAAAGCTTTTCGAAAAACTGCATTCCCCCTAAAATGAACTGACTTCTAAAATTTATTACAAATTTAAATAGTAGCAAAGGATGTTGTTATGGCATATTGCAGATATCTGTATTTTAAAATAAATCTATTTTATCACTCTTCAGTGGCAGCGTAAGTACCAGTGACGTGAACCCATCATCACCCATTAAAACATCAACAAGCAAACTCATCTCTAACAGTCAGAAATTCCACATTGTTCCTTTTTCTTTCAAGTTCCATTTCTACCCCACTTCTCCCGTAGATGTGTGTTCTCACGTAGTATGTTTTAAGTCTTATGTTTTAAGTCTTTTATGGCAACGTATCATGCTTCTTCACGTCAAGTATATATCCTCTGATCATATGTGTAAAACAAGTTTTTGGATTGAGTTATCATTATAAATATGTAATATACATTTGATTAGAACAGCGTAAGTTATACATTTGATAAACAGTTATAATAGCACCATTACTTGGCACAAATACCTTGAACCATATGCAGAGGAGGCACGGAACAGGATTTACTGGGAAGTCTTACATCTTGGAGTCAGCAGAAGGGCACACAGGGTCTCCCAGGCTCTCAACGTGCAGTGAGAGGCGTGTAGGCCTCAGACCCCACCTGTGGAAAGCTCAGGCATTGAGAGGGGACAGGGAACACTTACTGGACTGTGTAACAATCGGGGCTTCTTAGCGGTGGGATGACTCTCTGAGAAAAAAGAAGCAGTTGGAGCTTATGAGGCTGATAGCAGCTAGAAGCCTCACCACCATATTTTTGTCTGGCTCATTGCGAGGCTGCCTAACGTGGAAGCGACAGAGAGCCACTGAAGCCACTCAGCTGGCAAAAGGTTTTTTTCCTGTCACCTAGAAAATAAAATTTATTGGAAATATATCTCAATGAGATGGACGGGGAGGATGTGTTATGGTGCCTTGATCAAAAGAATTGCTTAAAGGGGAGGTTTGTTGGTTTGGCAATGTGCAATATTAAGATTAGGAATAGGTAAGAGATATGTCTTTCTTGTTGAAATGCGAAGAAATTTGGAAAGAGGATTATGAAAAGCCACCCTTAATATATTACTGAGTGAAAGAAGCCAGTGTGAAAAAGCTGCCTACTATATGATTCCAACTATATGACATTCTGGAAAAGAAGAACTGTGGAGACAGTAAAAAGACCAGTGGTTGCCAGGGGTCGGGGTTGGGGTGGGGTGAGCAGGCAGGGCACAGAAGACTTTTTTGGGCAGTGACGCTATTCCATATACTATAGTGGTAGATACGTATCATTATACATTTCACCAAACCCATAGGATGCACAACAGCAAATGTAAACCCTAATGTAAACTGATGTGTCATAGGAGGTTCATCACTTGTAACCAGTGTAGCACTCTGGAGGGTGTTGATGGTGGGGGAGGCTATGGGCGTGTGGGGGCAGAGGGTGTACGGGAACTCTTACTTTGAACTCAATTTTGCTG
This sequence comes from Pteropus vampyrus, assembly GCF_000151845.1. Lineage (NCBI taxonomy): Eukaryota > Metazoa > Chordata > Mammalia > Chiroptera > Pteropodidae > Pteropus > Pteropus vampyrus. The sequence goes on from NW_011889044.1 coordinate 1,272,579, forward strand.
TGTATCTGAAACCACTCTAAAAAAAGTATTTAAAAAGGAGCGGAGGGGGAGAGAGCGAGACCTTTAGTGATTGGCATCTTCTTGGGCAAATGATTTTAGGAAAAAAGTGCATGGAAGCGGAAGATCTGGACATCACTGTAAAACTAAAGCCATGCTCACGTGCCCTTTAGAAAGTCTTTACATACTTGCCACTTAGTTTGCAGAGCCCTCTGGTCCGAGGTGATGGGAGGGTGAGTAAATGAGAGAAATGTCATAGGAAGATGTCATTCACTGAATAAATGGTTTGGGGAAAACAGGTTGTCATATGGAAAAAAATAAGGGTGGATCGCTGCCTTACACCATTAAAATTAAATTCTAGATGTATAAAAAACTTAAACGATAAAAAACTTGTAAATCGAATAGCAGAAGCGTGATCTGGAGAGTGGTAGATGTGATTAGTGAGGCAGGCGATGAAACCCGCAGCTGGTTTATGTGGTCGCAAGACGGCTCAGGGGCCAGCACTGGTGCTGGTGTTCGGTACCTTGACCCATGTCGTGCCGAGTTCTGCTTCACGGTTTGCACATAGTGCAGAGGGGGTCGCTTCGGGGAGCAGCGGGTATGGGGGGTTACGCGTGGATAACTGCTGCCTTCAGAGGTGGAGTTTTGTGGCTGGGGGAGAGCAGTGGTTAACCAGCCTGTCCCGTTGATGCGTCAGGCGCCCTTCCCAGAGCAAATGGCTCTCCTGGAGGAAGGCGCTCTGGGTTCCAAGCCGACCCTGTCATCATGGCAGCTGGGAGCAATCACCCAGATTATCTCACGCTTCCACCACCCCTGGTTTTGGCAGTGAAACTGATAAGTCATTTGAATTTTGGAACTAGAAGGAACACGAAGATAATTATGTTCACTCTCCTGATTTAGGGAACAGAGCATAGAGAAGCATAGAGAATGCCCAGTGCTTTATGGCTCATGCTAGCAGGGGATGGTTAGAATCCAGGCCTCTTAAGTTTCCAGCCAGCACTGTTTCTCCAACACCAGCAAATCTGAAGAAATTCGGAGAAATTTGCAGGAAAAATCGTTCCGGTAAATACGGTGAAGGCATCAGCAAAAGGATGAAACTGAAACAGCCGTTTTCCTCTTGCAACAGATGTTTTATTTTTCATCCGACAGAATACACAAAATAGAAGAAAACGTGAAGAACCAGAAGATGTGTAGGCAGCAGGTGCTGAGTTTTGTGAAACGCGTGTGCATCCATCTCTTCTCATAGGTGAGAAACGGCTCAGCCACCAGCTGCAGTGGGTGGAGAAGAGCAGTCCTGTGCTGTGCACTGATAGTGACAGCGCACGAAGAGACGTGACGAGCCAGGGCCCGCACGAGGGCCGGGCGCGTGCCGCCAACGGGGGTATGCGTTTTCTTCAGCTGTCGCCAAGCTTCGTTTTCATTATTGAGTCATCGCTGTGGTGGCATCGCTTAGATCAGCCAACGGTACCCGCTACGGTGGAAGTGACACGTCGAGAGGCCATGAGTGTTCTGACACCATTCGTGTCACAAATGCCCTGAGCGTTCTCATCCTGCAGTGTTTCATGGGTCCCAGAAAATGGCAGGACCATCTCTTGATTGCTGAGTGTATAATCCGTAGCTTTTATATTCTTGAAAAATGCTGTAAAGGCTCCTGTCTCTATGGTGTTCAGATGCTCAGATCCATCAAGCTGAAAGCAAGCACGTGAGTGAGGTGATGCAAAGAGCCTTTGCCTCTCCTAGGCCGGCAGCCTGTGTCTGAAGCAGTGGTTTCAGCGAGGAGAGTTTGGAGGTCCCCTGGATGGGCTTGCAGTGGCTTCCAGACAGCGGGCGCAGAAGCCAGAGGAGGCTTGGCGAGCAGCCATTCGCCGGGCGGTGTCTGGTGGGGATGACAGAAGGGATAGCCGGATATGTGGGGGTCTTAGAGTCTCACCAGGAGTTTCTCTTATAGATTCCAACCAGTGTTTATGACAACAATGGGCCTTCTAATATGAAGCATTACGGGGGCCAGTATCATCAAACACATATCTTAACCACTGTGGAATTGGCCCCTCTAAATACAGAAAACCCCAAGGAGAAATATTTTTCACATATACTAAAGAGCATAGTGGCTTTCTACATTAAGCATATTTTTAAATTACATTAAGCATATTTAAACTCTACAGGTAATAGATTTATATGATTTATTTTAATGAATTGCCTCACACGATAATTATGGAGGCTGAAAATGTCCAACAGCTGACAGTGTAGTTACGGTGATCACGAGCTCTGGGGAACAGTGATGATGGGCCCTGGGTAACACTGGGACCCCTCCTCCAGAACAGTTTCCTCTAAGTTACTGGGACACATGGGAAAGAGGTAAGTATCTGACAGTGTGAGTTCTATTAATAAGGAAAAAAGAGGGCCGAGGTGCTTGGTAGGCAACCACAGGTGTCCAAGGTCATCCAGCTAGCAAGAGGTGAGGCCAGAATACGTGTCCGGGTCCCACGGGCTTGAAATACAACAGTGTGCAGCATAGAATGGGAAGAGTGTGCAGGGCTGGGGCCGGGACCCAGGTCCGGTCCATGCCAGCCTGAACCACGCTTTCTGGAGCCGGGTTTGGATCTCAGACTGGGAAATGCAGGATTTGCTATCTTGTTGGAGTCACCACATCTTAACACGCTGGCATTTCACTGAGGGAGTATGAGTTACAGACAAATTCTACTTTGTTCCAACTCCTTTTTCCCTTGGGGCCAGTCCGGTTGTAGCCTCCTGTGTGTGCGCGCGCCCCTGCAAGCCCACAGCCCTGGCCACATCAGCTCGCGTAGGAGCTTGCACACCCTCCATTGGTGGCGTCCGTTCCACCAGGTTGTGCCGGGCAGAGCATGCAGTGGTCTGTAATGCTCAGATTTTCATTTTGCTGCATGACACAGTATCGATCCAGTCTAGGGTCCCCCACAGCCACATCGACTTTCCCCAATATTCTTGCTAATTTACTGGAAAGAGTCTAAATTTAAAAAATAGTGTTTGATCGTTACCACATCTGTCACTGTTTTTCTTTTTCAATATTGGACAGACTTGGGCATCTGCTGTCATGTTTTAAGGCATTCTAAACCAAGGACAAGGTCTAGAGGGTTTTTTTTTCCCCATAAAATTATTTTTACTGGTGAATTCTGCCCAAATAGGATGATCTTCCACATACCCCTCATAAATTTCTTCCTTAGATTTCCCTCCCTCTCCCCCTCCCTCCTCACTGGAATTCCTAAATGATTGTGTGAGATTTAAGCAGCTTATCACATTTTACTTATTTCCCAGAGAGCATCTCATTCTGTAAGCATGGCATAACCGCTGGAGCCATTGTTTTGAGGCTGGAGAGAGAAAGGAGGTGAGGGTGTGGAGAGCAGATCCCGTTGTTGGGGTGTTACGATAACTGTTCGCTAACGTTCTGTGACTCCTGGGCTAGAACGACTCACTTTTTTGTTCTTCTATAGCGGTGAACATTCTCGTAGATTTTCAGGTTCGGATCTGGAGTGCCCTAGGGGTGGCAAAGAGTGTAAATAAGGGGCAATTTTACGGAGGCCCAGTTTGCATTTGCTAGAAACGAACGTGGTATGTTTGCGTATGGGGTAGGAGCAAGGAAGACGGGGTGTCAGGGTAACACGGATGTTCTGGGCCGCTGAGGGTTGCCAGGATCACGGGGGCTGATTCAGGCCCTGACTGGCCAGGGCAGAGCTCCTTAGGGCCTGGAAACTTCCAGAGTGTGGGCCTCATCCCCAGCACGTATGTGGGTGTGTTAAAGGACATCCCATCTAAGCAAAACCATCTACCTGTAACCTGATTTTTACGGTCTACAGCACCTGGAAAGGTGTGCAGCTACTTAAGAACCTCATGTTACCACATTTTGAGGCCACAACGGGGTGCAAAATATTTCTCCCATTTCTTTTGGGTTCATTTCAGGCCAAATTCAGGCAGCCTTAGAAAGGTATCTAGAAGTATCTTTTTCTTCAGTCTCCCGTTCTTACCTTGCCCTTGTCCTGGGAAAGCCGCTTTTATCCTGCAGGTGCCCCCTACAGGTAAGCCCAGGTAGGTTCCATCCTGGTATTGTGACAGATTTCACAACTCTTCTTGTACGTCTCTGGGTCTTTAAATTCTTTCGAGAAGCACATTTACAAGACAGACTCTTCTGTTGCTACGATTAACCGGTTCTCATAAACAGCCTTGGTCAATGTTTTGATAAAAGACCTCCACCCATCAGAGGTGAGGGTGGGGAAGGGCCGAGCAGGGAAAGGTGTGGAGAAACCCCTTCTGGTTCAGCTGCAGACACCCATAGGCCAAGACCTGGTGCAGCCTCAGGCACACTCAGCTGTTTGAGCCGGGAGGAGGCTGAGGAGTTGAACGACGCTTGAAGTGTGACCATGAGTGGCGGAGAGGCTTGCGGTGTTGAGTGGGCGCGTACACGGGGTCCACTCCATGGGCAGTGGCGTGGGATCTGGGGCTGCGTTGACACAGGCTCCCTCTGCCTTACCTGTTGGTGCACAAGGGCTTTCTTTTTAGATGCTGGCACCAGCCAAGCTCTTACCTAGAGTGAGTGTCCTTTCTGCCTTTTAAAATGCTTGGATTTTCTTTCTATGGATTTCTTTAATATGCACATAGGCAGAGAACAAGTGTGTCATTTACATAATATAAACTGAAATTCAGAGCATCTTATGAGGTGTATAAATATGCCCAGAGGCTAAAAACACTGGGAACATCTAATAAATGTAATAAGTTATTTTTGCGGCAGCAAATATTATTTTAAATACAAATTCTGTTGAGTGAATATGAGGATTTATCAGTTAATATTTATAAATCCACTGAAGCTGCCCTGATAAATGGATAATCTAAGTAGTTAGTTAGGCAGGCTGAAATGGAGTGGAGCTTGGTGCCGTAAGACTCTCGTCTCTTGGCCCCCTTCCTCGGCATTCTTCAGGCAAACCCTGGCTCATTGGAAGCTTTGGCCTTCAAGACTTCAGAAGAAGGAGCTGAGCCGTATGTAAGCAGAAGGTGTGTGTCTTTTGAGATTTGTTTCAGGTTGGACATTCAGAAGGAAACATGGTCATCGATCTGACAGTCACGTGCAGGATGCTGTGAGGCGGTGTGTCATGGGCCCCAAGAGCACAGTCTGGAGCCACTTCTCTGGCTTCACACCTGCTTCTGCTTCCTGCCAGCCGTGCGGCCTTGAGCAGGTCACTCAACCTCTGTGCATCCGTTTCAGTCCTCGATGGCTTGAATCTCTAGATGGCAATGTGCCAAATGGCATATTCCTTCTCTACCAAATACGTTGTTGGTTACGAGTGCTTACTGTGTGCGAAGTTTGTGAGCCATGCTCGCTTTATCAGTCAGTGTGCTCGCATGCGAGCTGCCGCTAACCCCTGTGCCTGCTGCAATAACGTTTATGGACGAGTGAGGGGAGCTCCCATAATGGTAAAGAGCAGGAGGGCCACGTTAGGGCTGGGAAAAGGGTGGGAGGCAGGGGTGCCCCAGGGGCAGGCAGCAGGAGCCCACCCAGGTCGCCCCTGTCCTGGTCTGGCCCCCCGAGCTCCTCCCCCACTAGGATGCGTGTCTGACTGACCTCTGAAAGTTTCCTCCTGTCCAGCCCACTCCCAGCTCGCAGGCTTCAGAGCACCTGGACCGAGGGTATGTGGCTGCGTTTCTGGCTGGGCCCTTCCCGCCCCCCTCCCTGCCCTGCATCAGGAGTGGGTAAAAGATGTACTAAGCCCCTTGGTTTCCATTACGGGAGATAGCAATGGAACACGGTCACCGGGACCTGTTCTCGTGCCAAGATTTACAGAAAATGGAGATTCATTCTACCATAGGAACATGTGCTGCTTGGAGTGGAAGAGTGTGGATTCTGGATAGTCAAAAAAAAAAACCCACAGATATCTGCTCTCCTTGTGTCAGACTTCAAATTTCCTCAGTAACCTCGTGAGCCGGCCTGTGTCAGGCAGCGTCTCACAGCTGGCTCCCTGGCCCTGAGCAGTAGCATTTGCACATTTCCACGGTGGCCAATTTCAAGCTGCTCACACGGCTTCTGAACGCAGCTGGGAAGAGATGCGCAGTAACATGCCATCGTGACACTGCAGCCTCACAGCTACGGCCGGTGCGAACGGCCTCAAGTGCCTAGAGGATAGTGAAATGCACAAACATGATTAGGAAATTATGCGTTTTGAGTATTTATTACTTTTGTTGTTAGCATAAATTATTCAATTGTCAGTTATATAATTTAATTTTTAATAATAACTTTTAACAAATGACTCGCAAAAATTTTGGGAAAAAAATATGAGCCAGCTCCAGCACACAATGATGTGTGTGAGAGAGAGAGACAGAGACAGAGACAGAGTCCTTACGCAGGACGATGCTTGGTGGAGAGGCCTGCCACCTGGGAGTTTTGCACAGTAGCCTGTGACACTGGGACTCTCAGTAACAGTAAACAATGGTGTCTGGCATTTCCCTGGCCAAACACATTCTTATTTGACATCCCTCTCATCTTCTGTCCTCACAGCAGACCCAAGGAAAGACAAGCAAAGGGTGCTACCAGAGAGGGGGCTGACAGGGCCGACGGGCCACAGGTAGGTGGGGCTGAGGCCAGGACCCGGCCCTGGAGATTTCCAGCCCACGGCGTTGTCCGCATCACCTGTTTCCTCGGACCGGCTGCCATCCCTGGAGCAGCCATTTCTTAAAGTCAGCCCAGTAAATAACCCAAAATTCAGCCTAGGGGCCTAGCCTGTATCTTCACAAATAAAGAATGAAATAAAGCTGGAGGCCCGCAGAGTGCGCGGTGAGAACCTGTTGTATTGGCAGCTTTGATGGCCAGAGTCCAGGATGATCCCCGGGGTTCACCCCCTTGTGTCCCTGTCCTTGGACTCCTGTGTGACTAACAGGATATTGCAGAAGGGATGGCGTGTGACTTCTAAAGCTGGCCATAAAGCTGCAGCTTCTGCCTGGTTCTCGTGGGTGACCTTGCTGGGGGGCGGGGTCGGGGGAGCCAACACGGTGCTGTGAGGACACCCAATATCCAGCACTGCTTGCCAGCTCTGGAAGCGGGTCCCCCAGCTCCAGAGGACTGCGGCCTGGCCGACATCGGACGGTCAGCTCATGGGCAACCCTAAGCCAGAATCACCCAGCTCAGGGCTCCCAAATTCTTTACCCAAAGAAGCTGTGAGAGAGGACGGATGTTTGTGTTGTTTTAAGCCACTGAGTTTTGGGGTGATTTGTTATGCAGTAGATAAACTACTCCTTTTAAAGCCACACACCCTGCGGGCTGTGGGTGACCTTCATTAAATGCAGAGGGCTGTCGGGGACTTAAGAGCACTTTAAGAAAATCGTTTTGTTTTCGCTTTCCGCCAAAGAAGCTGAATTTCAAGACGCGATTTACTGTCGCTTGTCCGAATGACCTGTGGTCCGCAGGAGCGGGCACTGTGGGCGGAGGCCACCTGCAGCCTGAGGAGCAGGGCGGCTTCAGCTGGGATTCGCCCAGGCGCAGGTGAGTCGCGGCCCTCACACCCGCCTTCACGGGCACTTTTCATTCATCTCGGCCTCTGGGAGATGGTATTCTCTGCCCCCCGGGAAAGCCAGGACGGGGAAAATGATGAACGAAATTACTTATGAAAAAAAGGGGCTGGGGCCCCTGCTGGAGTTGGGGGTGGAAATCTTAAAACCACTTGCAGAACGCCAGCCCCCACGCCCCCTGGGGGGTTGAGCCGCGACCTCTTCTCCAGGTGTCCCCGCCCGCTGAAGTTCGTGCCTAGAAAAGTCGGCTTCCCGACGACCGCGGAACGCGTCTCGGCGAAGCGGGAGGCTCTCGTGCCTGCTGGTGGAGCGGGGCGGGACCACGTCGGCTCCGTGGCGTCTCCCTCGAGCCGCGGGAGGCCGGGCGCGGACCCCGCAGGAGGCGCTGGGG
>NW_011889044.1:1281035-1288139 GCF_000151845.1 Pteropus vampyrus
CCCCCAGTTACTGAGGGAGTGGGTCTGGGGACGGGAGGCTGGAAGAAGCGGGGCGCGCTCGAAGTCCTGCAAATGCTGCTTCAGAGATCCGCGCGCTTCGGGGGACGCTAGATGGGGTGCGACTGGCGGCGCCGGGGAGGGATCCAGTGGCCTGTTTTTTTATGGGGAGTTCCTCCCCCCCCCTTAATTTCCTACATCCTGTTTTGGCTGCCCCGCCCGTGGGTTTAGGATCTGGAACCGCGGGAGGGTGAGCTTTAGTGAGAGTCCTTTGGGGATGCTGGGCGGGCGCGGGGGGATTAGGGGGGATGGCAGGCCGGCAAAAGAGATGCTGTCCCTACATTGTAGGGCCCCTGGAAAAAGGACAAGGAGCGGCGAGGCTGTGCATCAGGATAGAGCAGTGCGGGGGCAGGACAGGCAGGAGCGGACTCCTCACCCTGTGCTCCGAGCGCCCTCCAGCCCGTGCTGGTCTGGGAAATAATACCTTCGTTTTCCAGATGCCTTTCCCTCGATTTATGTCATCTGGAGCCGAGCTGCTGCCCCGGTCGGGTGCACAGAGCGGAAGCCTCAGTTATAGCCGGGGACTGCAACCCCCTGGGAGGGGGCCGAACCACCGATGGGAATTTTCTGTAAGTGGTAAGGGGCCCCCCCCTTGGTTTCGCTATGTCCCTGGCTGTGGCTAAACTTATGAAGAACAAGGTCTGAAAACAGCGAGAGGGTGGGCTCAAGGGAATGGGTGTAGTGACATGCAGGGCCCTCCCCAGCTCAGAACCTTGAGCTGCAGCTGGAACCAGCCAGCAGAACTGGTTCCTGCCTCGGGCAGGCATGGGCTCCAGGTGGAGGACCTCGGGAGGTAGAAGGGGATGTGGGTGTCTGCAGATGTAATCCTCAGGCCGCTCTCTGGAAAACAGTGCAGAGGTTCTTGAGGTTGGAATCCATAATGCAGATAGAATTTGTCTTCAGAACAGAGGGTTGGTCCCGTTAGGGTGGGGTAAGCTGTCCATGTCATGACTAAGATTGAAAACACTTGTTAATTTTTAGGCACAAAGAAAGACCATGCCCAGAGGCTAAAGACAACAAAATACTAAGTTTTGCCCAAGTTGATAATATGAAAGTGAAGTAGAAGACAATATATTTTGATAATTCCAGAGAAAGGAAAAATAGTCTCACTTAGGTGACTAATTATAGGGAGAGTTTTGGGCCTATTTCACTTTGCTAGAGTGGACCTGTTGTTAATGAAGCAAGAGGCTTATTCGAACTGTGAGGCCGTGAGCAGATTCTCGCTTACATGTGCAGCCGTCCATCAGAGCCCCAGTGAGACTTGATTGGAATCCCAGGGTCAACTGCAGTGATTGTACATTGTGCTTTAAACAATACCTTTCTAATTGGTTGACACCTCTGCAGTGGCGGTTAGCTGTAGGGTTGTGTGGTTAATGTGGATGTTGTGGATGAGTGTGGGCGTAATTAATTAGCAATGATAGTTCTTTACAAAGGTGGAGAACAGTCACCTCATACTTTATAAATAACCAGGATGCAAATTATTTTAACCTCCTGCTTGACTTCTGATTTCGTGATGCCTTATTCTTCCTACCAGTGCCACGGGCGCCCAGAGCCTTCAGCACCCCTGACTCTCCAGACAGGAGACCACAGAGACGGGGGGTGAGTAGTTTGCTGCCATCCCAGTGCTAAATCAGTCTCTCTGCTGCTTCTACTGACTTGGTTTCCTACGAAAGGGCTGGTTGCCTTTCTGACTTGTGACCAGTGCCGTTTTATGACTTCCTTGTAATCTAACTCATGAATTACTAAGTTCCCATTTATCCAGGCCAAAAAAAAAAGAAGTATTTATTTCTATTGCCCAGTCCCCGCCCGGAATTAAGCCCTACGCCCTGGGGATTAAGGTTCCGCACATTCGCTCTCAGGAGTTGGTGCCGTGGGTCCCCGGCCTTGCCCTTGCTTTGTTAGAGACTCTGCCTTTGAAACTTCGACACTGGATATGGGCTGCCTTTTTCTCTTCATTTATTCAATCATCATTTTCCCTAAACCCAACATAGACTGATCTCCAAAATTCGAACTACTTTGGAACTCACATTTTTGCTGTCTGTATACATTCTTGATCGGAAGCTCTGATACCCGCGATGGCCTAGGTTTCAGGCCTGTGCGTGTTGGCCGCTCCATCCACTGACCACACCCTGGCCCTAGCAATCACTGCACCAAGTCTCTTTTTGAAGATGGTGTACCTGTGAGCTCGGCACTGAAACGTGGGAAGAGTCAGGAGCATTTAAAATGACTGCTCATGATATACGCGTAACTCGATTATAGGTTCCCATGGTTTATTTTCAATAAAAAGTTTTTAGTGACTCTTCAGCAATGTTAGAAGCCGAGTTGAATTCCTTACATTATAAGGAAATGGGCTATAATTCATTTAGTACTTAGTATCTTATTTCAAGTGTTCTTATTTCATTATTGTTTCTAAAATTTTAGCTATTTTAAAATGACTTCAGATCTTACTAGGATAATTTCGATTGTTTCTCTGGTTTCCCAACTGGTGAATTCAGTGACTCTGCGCCTCTCCTTGGAAAGGGAACCATTTTAAGTTGAATGTGAATGACATCACACGCACACCTGCAAAATCTAAAATGTCTAAGAAAGTAGATTCCTGGGTCTGAAGTTCAGTTTTAGGGCACAGCTGTAGGTACAGGACCAATGCCATCTGGAGCGACTCCACAGAGCCAGAGAGACGATTCACCAGAGTGTGCCATGCACTGGCTTTTCTGGGAATGACACGGTGCCAGGATTTGTTTTTGGTTCACTTGCAGGGGTGGAAACTTGGAACTAGGTGAGCGAAAAATATGCAGCACCCCATTTTTAGCCTGACATTTCATGTTTCCACTTGTGTTGGTAGTTTCAAAATAAGTGCAATAGAGTTAAATTTTTTTAATAGCCAAAATTTTAAACACCGTAAATGGTTAAACCATTTAGGAGAGTGGGAAATGCTTATTTTTGCTAATTCCTACCTACTAATCTAGAAAGTGTTTGCAGGGCACTGTACTTTGTTTTTAACTGTCATAGCTACTCCGAGGTACTTGTGCTTACTTAGACTAAACCCACAATTAAAACTCTGGGTCATTAGGAAGTCACTGCCAGGTGTCTGTGTCACATACAAGGGGGAAAACTGAGTTGTAGATCTTTGGTGTAGAGTTTTTTTTTTTTTTTTTGAATCAATGAAATAAATTCTTCCTCACTGTCTACAACAAATAAAGTTGTACATTGCCTAATGATGCGATCGGTTATCTTAGCAGTCAGCATCTTACCCTGTAGGGCTTTGGGCGTTCAGAAGGGCAGGCCTGTGTTTAGGACAGTCATCAGAGCATGATGGGCACTCAGGAAGGAAACTTCCTGTTGGATTAAGCTAACAACCCTCTTCTTTTCCTTAATAAGAGCGATTTTGCATTATGAGGCGAACCGTCTCCTCCACTCGTGGACACGTGGTCTGTGCTGCTGTCCCTGACCCACTTCCTCGTTTTCTGCTGGGACGCGGTGTCTGCTCTGATGCCACTGTTCTCATGTCAACCTGGTCTGTGCAGACAGGGCTGGGTTCCAGTTAAAACTTTCGTATTCAACTTTTATGTCTATGTCTTTGAACTTACTGAATATGTATCGGTTCTTCAGGCAAGATGCCTTTTACTTTCAGATGGAAATCTTGCTTTCCTATCGGGAATCAGGGTGGGTTTCTGTCTCGAAGTCACTGGACTGAGCAGTGGCTTGAACAAGGCAGGGGTCTTGTTCTGTTCCCCCGTGACCAGGAAGTTGAGTAGCTCCCCCGGCTCTTCCCTTCGGTCGCTGTCCCACCCCCAGAGAAGCCGGAGGAAGCCCAAAGGGTTTGCCACTTTGAACACGCTCCCTTTTAAACAGCTTTCTCAGCCACCCGAGTCTCCTTGGCCAGACTGTGTGTCCTTGGCTTCTGCTCCCTGCAAAGCTGACAAAGAAATGTAGTTTTTGTAGCTGGATGTCTGCCTGCCTTCAACAACGACCTGAGTTCGCTTCTAAGGAAGACGATGATGGTGGACGTCAGGTGAACAAGCAGCAGTCTGTGCCCTGGCTACAAAATGCAGTGGTCAAGGTGCCTACTGTTTGAAACAGATCAAAACAGTAGCACCTCCGCTACTGGCGACACAGAGCACCACTGCTGTCCCCTAAGAGAGCGTGGAGTGGCGTGCGGGTCCCCTCCCCAGCGCCTGCGGCACTGACCTCGCCCCTCCGCCGGCCTGCCCGCCCCACACCTGGGCCTCCTAGCGCAGGGCCCTGGGAGCCCGCGCGCTCCCTTGGTGGATGCGAGCCCTTCACGGGGGCTGCGAAGGGGGCGAAGACTGTTCCTGCCTGGCTGCGTCCCCATCTGCTTCCTTTATCTCGTCTCCGATTTTCCTGACAGACTTTGGGTGGAGTCTGTTTGCGTATTTGATCCCCAGGCAAGGATCACCCCTTTCTTGCACAGGGGAGAGCATTCTACGTAAAGAAAGCTGCTTTACCCCCTTCCGTGACTTCCACCAATCTAGGAATATCCTGGGAGAAAAACTGCTTTGCAGAGCTGCTTCCATAAGCAGCCTACACCCTGGCTACGCCGAGGGAGAAGCAGCACTTCCCCCGTCCAGGGCTGTCCAAAGCAGCTTTCCATGGCGACAGCCGCTCCGTGTCTGCGCTGCCCACCTGGGCAGCCACTGGCTACGTGTGGCTAGTGAACCCTTGAAATGCGGCTCTTGTGACTGGGGAAGTTCATTTCAATTTTATTCAACTTTAAATAATTTAAATATAAATGGCCACACGTGGCTAGTGGCTCCTGTGTGGTACAGCGCCTTACACATCTTTTTTCTCTTTCTCGTGTTTTAGAAGTAGCTGGGAGGGTTTGAACCAGTCGTGTGCTTGGCGTTCATGGTCTTCGCCGTTCTACCCTGCCACTGAACTCGTCGTCCAGACGAAAAGGAAAAAGTGGAACTAGATTCAAGCTAGTAACTCGACACCTGTACCCTGCACGTGTGAACAGCATGGTCACCTGAGGACCGGTCCTGTGGTCGGGTTCGGTGGTAACTGATGCCGGAAAGGGGCGCTGCCCGCCCTCCTGACGCCGGGCGCACATGGCACACGAGGTCGGCGGAGATTATTTTGTTCTGTCGTGCACTTCATTCTGTGTTACTTTATTTTTGTAGTACTGTGGATGCTAAATGATTATTCCGTGTATGTTTTTTTAAGATACTTAGTGGTTTATATTTTTTAAAAGGCTGTGAAATAAAAAAAATAATTGTAACTCAGTTATTTGTGTGTGTAAATTATTATTACCCATGTTTTTTTAAAGAGTCCATTAGGATGAGCTTCATGTATAGAAGGAAATATTTTTATACCAGATTTCCTTTTTAATGGCATGTTTATATTAATGCCAATTAATGCAACTCTTTAAAATAGTAAATAATTCATTGTGTTCGGAGTCTGGGTAAAATACGAGGGCGGTAACGCTGGCGGGTTCATTCCGTTACTGAGTATCTGGTGGTTTTTCTACACTGAGCATCACTTGGCTCTTGTTTCTCCACAAGTGCCCTGTTTTGGGTTGTTTGTCTTTTATTATTGAGTTGTAGGAATTCTTGGTATACCCTAGACGTTATTCCTTTATGAGTTACCGGCTTCGGACCAGTTTTCTCCTAGTCTGTGGCTAGCCTATTCGTTTTCTTAACATATTAAGTGTCTGCTCTGTTTCAGGCGCTGTTTTAGATGCCGTGGAAACCGTGGAACAGTAGGGACAGGTGCGGTCCCTGCTTTTACTGAGCAAACTTGGGAAGCTGCCATTTCTCCTGTCAGATTCTCACCACCTTACAAATCCGTGGTTGTCTGTGCGTCCTTGCCTCGCCCTGATACCTCAGGACGCGTCCCCTTCAATTAGAACAGTGTTTTGGAATGGATTACTTTTTCTTCTTCGACTCTCGGCTTGATACTTTTCAAACGATGCTCTAAAACAAGACACAATAGCTAAGACAAAGGTGCAAGTTTTTGTGCATTTTAAGTTCTGCATACAGGTAAATTTCGTTGTGTCCCACACATAGCGACATATGTTTTCATATACAGTTTTGGACTGGTGAGGATGAAAATGCAGAACTGTCTGCATACTGTACTCCTTTGTCTCTGAACTTTCAGTAAAAGATGGCAGAGGTTAAACCCATGTTATCAACGGAGGTAGGGTCAAGGAGAACCAGCAGAGGCTGGTGAAGCCCCTGAGGCACAGCAGCAGGGGGAGCTGGAGCTGTTACTGCCCTAGGTCTAAAGGGGTGGGGGGGGGTGTGGTCACAGAACCCGGGAGAGGGAGCTGCCAACCACGGTGACTCAGCGAGGGACGCAGATTGCAGTCTCCCAACTATTCGTTTCTCGCCAGTGCTTTCCAGTGGCCGACCCAGTCAAAAGCCAGAGGATGAGGGAGCTCGCTGATGCTCCTATGAAGGTGCAAGGTGTGTGTGTGGGGGAGGACAAGTGTGAAAAACAGATCTGGAGGGTCACGTGGGAAATCACGCAGCACACAGATCTACTTGAAGATTTCAATGGCGGCACGCATCCCATTGCACCTGGTACCATAATTTACACGTCACATCCCGCACAGATGGATATTGAGTTTATTTCCAGTTTTTCCATTAGTGTAAACAAATAAAATGACTTTAGAAGCCCTTATCAGCTCAGTCATCGTGTATGTCCATGATTATTTCCTCAAGATGAATTCCTAGAAGTAGAATTATTAAGCTAAAGCCCGTGCGCATTTTGTATTTCTATCATTGTTAGTTCCAGGAAGCTCACACCCATTGATACGCTACCCAACAGTGCGTGCAAGCGTTCATTTCCTTACACCTTCGCAAAAAGTTCTTGTCAGTCTTCTGTCTTTTCTAATGATAGTTTTTTTTCTTGTTAAAAAAAAGCTCTTGTTTAAAATTATTGATGAGATTGAACATCTTTTTTTATAAGTTACTGTGCTTTTAGAAATTTTTATCTAGTACATGTCATCTGAATTTTGGGGTCCAAACAAACAAACAAAAAAACCCGAGAAGAAATAGTTACATTGTTGTAATTACTTGACGAGAC
>NW_011889044.1:1288474-1291412 GCF_000151845.1 Pteropus vampyrus
CTCTCGGCTTGATACTTTTCAAACGATGCTCTAAAACAAGACACAATAGCTAAGACAAAGGTGCAAGTTTTTGTGCATTTTAAGTTCTGCATACAAGTAAATTTCGCTGTGTCCCACACATAGCGACATAGGTTTTCATATACAATTTTGGACTGGTGAGGATGAAAATGCAGAACTGTCTGCATATCTGTACTCCTTTGTCTCTGAACTTTCAGTAAAGGATGGCAGAGGTTAAACCCATGTTACCAACGGAGGTAGGGTCAAGGAGAACCAGCAGAGGCTGGCGAAGCCCCTGAGGCACAGCAGCAGGGGGAGCTGGAGCTGTTACTGCCCTAGGTCTAAAGGGGTGGAGGGGGGTGTGGTCACAGAACCCGGGAGAGGGACGCCGCCAACCACGGTGACTCAACGAGGGACGCAGATTGCAGTCTTCCAACTATTCGTTTCTCGCCAGTGCTTTCCAGTGGCCGACCCAGTCAAAAGCCAGAGGACGAGGGAGCTCGCTGATGCTCCTATGAAGGTGCAAGGTGTGTGTGTGGGGGAGGACAAGTGTGAAAAACAGATCTGGAGGGTCATGTGGGAAATCACGCAGCACACAGATCTACTTGAAGATTTCAATGGCGGCACACATCCCATTGCACCTGGTACCATAATTTACACGTCACATCCCGCACAGATGGATATTGAGTTTATTTCCAGTTTTTCCATTGGTGTAAGCAAATAAAATGACTTTAGAAGCCCTTATCAGCTAAGTCATCATGTATGTCCATAATTATTTCCTCAGGATGAATTCCTAGAAGTAGAATTATTAAGCTAAAACCCGTGCACATTTTGTATTTCTATCATTGTTAGTTCCAGGAAGCTCACACCCATTGATACGCTACCCAACAGTGCGTGCAAGCGTTCATTTCCTTACACCTTTGTAAAAAGTTCTTGTCAATCTTCTGTCTTTTCTAATGATAGTTTTTTTTGTTGTTGTTAAAAAAAAGCTCTTGTTTAAAATTATTGATGAGATTGAACATCTTTTTTTATAAGTTACTGTGCTTTTAGAAATTTTTATCTAGTACATGTCATCTGAATTTTGGGGTCCAAACAAACAAACAAAAAAACCCCGAGAAGAAATAGTTACATTGTTGTAATTACCTGACGAGACGGAGTCAGCTCCTTAGCAAACATGAAACCAAAAACAGCAGGTTATGCAGTTGATATTTTGCCCCTCGGTCATGACACAAATAACTTGAAATTAGTATATTCAGGGACGCGTGACGCCATGGAGTTCGGAATTCGGTGCGGGCGGACTGACTTGCCGGTGGACAGGCGTGGGAAGCAGCACTCCACCCACACTGGAGAAGATAAAGCAGAACTTGAACTCTTCTTTCCCGTGAGAGCTCTTTAAAATTTCTCTTTTCTAAGCTAAACATACGCAGTTCCTTTTAGAGGATGCCACGCTCCATCATTCTGTTTGCTCTCCGCTGGACGCCCTCCAATTTGATAATATTCTACTTAAAAAGTGGTGCCGTTAGCACGGGCGTGGGTAAGCGAGTCCTCTCCTCCACCCGGGATGGAGTGTGAATTTGAACAGATACATCGCACAGCAACTTGGCAGTTTCTATCGCCAGTTAAACTCACATTAGCAGTCATTCTGCCTTTCCCTGTCTCTTACGGAGAAATATAGAGACATGCCGTCAATAATGCTGTGCATCCGGCAGTCAGCCCTTTCCAGCGGCTGGAACTAGAGGAATCTGGACCCAGTGGACCTGAGCAACGGGTCAGCCTCCAGGGCACACAGATTAGAGAGCAAGGCAGACACACCGAGTCGGAAGCCCAGTCGCGTGGTCCAGGCCAACACAGTGACCAGTGGAAACAGGCTGCGAGTCAGAATTTTGCGTCAGGCTCACTGGACGTCTAGTTAGCGACAGAGCGTTGATTCCAAATTCCCATTGCCAGCACCACCCAGCATGCTGAGATGGCAGGTACACTGTGGGCACAGAAGGCACAGTAGGTCTAACCCAGTGGGCACAGTAGGTCCTGGCCAGAAAAGGACCTGGACACCATTGACCTATATCTAGAATATTCTCTCCATCCTTCCAAAGTACCAACTACGATTCAGTGGTTTTCAGATGGCTTCATTTCTAAATATAAAAACTGTTATTTTTAAATATTGAATTTCGGTGTGGATCAATATCAAGCCTTCCTTCATAATTTCCAGATGCTTCTCCTCATCCCTACCCACTCTGCCTGCTTTTGGCAAACAGGACTGTTTGCCCGCCTCCGAACTCAAGAGTTCCATCTCTTCCCATGATTCCTCCGACCGCTTGGAACTGCCTGGCCAGCCTTGGCTTCCCAGAACCCAGTGGGGAAGGGAGGACATGTGGACAGCAGCTTCCTGACAGCTGGAATCAGCCACCAGGACCTTTGTCTCTGTGCCAGTTTTCCCTCTGAGTTAAACCTCACTGTCATCTCTCATGCCTGCCAGGATGCCTGTCTTCGGAGAATTTGAGTGTTCTTTCTCTCTCATTTCATTTCCAGCTGAAATGGTCTGACCGGGATCCTACCCTTAGTTTATTAATTTCTCTTAGCCTCTGTTGGCCAGCTTTAATCTGTTATGGGACAGGGCATAAGTCTTCGACACCAGAGCTGGGCTGCTGCCTTTAAATCTGAGTTCCATCCCTTCTCTGCACCTCCGTCTGCCGTCTGGGAAATACAGACAATAACACTTGTAGAATACCTCGAGCCCATGTGACGTAGAGGAAGCGCCCCGTCAATGTTAGCTGGCGTTTCTATTAGACGAGGTATATAGTCTTCCATCGCGGCCTTCCAGCTGTTCGTCTCACTTCATGGAGACGGTTGTCGGACATAGCATTCAGCTCCTTTTGCTAAAATTGCATGTTCGCTTCTTCATGACCTCTATCTCATTAATTTACATATAGACCTGCGAGCT
>NW_011889044.1:1291462-1292968 GCF_000151845.1 Pteropus vampyrus
GGATCCTACCCTTAGTTTATTAATTTCTCTTAGCCTCTGTTGGCCAGCTTTAATCTGTTATGGGACAGGGCATAAGTCTTCGACACCAGAGCTGGGCTGCTGCCTTTAAATCTGAGTTC
This sequence comes from Pteropus vampyrus, assembly GCF_000151845.1. NCBI lineage: Eukaryota > Metazoa > Chordata > Mammalia > Chiroptera > Pteropodidae > Pteropus > Pteropus vampyrus. The sequence goes on from NW_011889044.1 coordinate 1,291,582, forward strand.
CATCCCTTCTCTGCACCTCCGTCTGCCGTCTGGGAAATACAGACAATAACACTTGTAGAATACCTCGAGCCCATGTGACGTAGAGGAAGCGCCCCGTCAGTGTTAGCTGGCGTTTCTATTAGACGAGGTATATAGTCTTCCATCGCGGCCTTCCAGCTGTTCGTCTCACTTCATGGAGACGGTTGTCGGACATAGCATTCAGCTCCTTTTGCTAAAATTGCATGTTCGCTTCTTCATGACCTCTATCTCATTAATTTACATATAGACCTGCGAGCTTGCGGTATTGTTCCTAATCCACTTCCTTGTGTTCTGCCGAGACGTGTTGGTCCTCTCCGACGCTGATCTCATGTCATGCCTGGGATTCTTGGCATGGGTGCCGTCTTATCGGGCCTTTTTCCTGCCCAGCAAATTTCAAGTTGGTACTTTCCTAGTAAATGTATCCCATGCAAAAACACTCTGGCCTCTGCAGGAGTCCACTGTCCCAGAAATCTAAATTTAGCCCTACCCATAAAGAAAGACAGCCGGTCACTTCTCACTTCCTCCTTTATCTCTCAAAGTCACAGCCTTTTCCTGGAAGGAAAGATAAAAAACACTCCCTGTGCTTCCTGCTCAGAACTTCAAAACGCACAGAGAGACATTTGGAGATTTCTAACTATATTCTATCTGCCCAGTTGAGCCATTAGGAGTTAGTCGTGCTGAGAGGATTTGATCAACGCGGGCAGACTCTTTGACCTAACTGAGATGTAATCAAGAGTCCAAAATATATGGGCACATAGCTAACGAGCATCTGAGTGGTCGGGGAGGACAGAGACGCAAGGTTCGGCTTTAAATATTCCAGTTCAGGACGTCCAGGAGGGTCTGAAGTGCTACACGCTCTACGTTTGCGAGGTTTCTGCCCAGCAAGGTGACAGGAGGTACTGCAGAGTCACTGCACAGGTTCTGGGATGAAGAGCAGGGGTGTCGGGAGCCGAGTGGTTTCACATTCGTTATAGCCAGGGGTCTTATTCTGTGTGCAGCCTCTGAATTATACTAGAAGCCTTTCTGGAAGTGTGATGGGCTGGGCCCTGCTCCCGCGGCAATGTCCGACGTATAACAGGATATGAGCTCAGACCGCAGAGCCGAGCTTCTCTCCACAGTCACGAAATTGCATGGGAGTCGCAGCCTCCCTGTCTTCTTAGGTGACTCTTCTGTCCTGGGGGTGGGAGTCGGCCTTTAGTGTTTCACCTTCTTTCTCAGATCTGCCCTCAGGCCTCACAATTCCCTTCAAAAGTGGGGTTTGGAGTCGTCTTCCGATTGCTCCCACCAGCACCCGCCCCACGTGTCCATCTTGCAGTGCTGATGATAAGAGCATCTGATAACGTCCAGTGTTTGCCACGTGGCAGGTGCT
>NW_011889044.1:1294039-1300318 GCF_000151845.1 Pteropus vampyrus
ACAGCCCCACATATTTTTCCAGAACAAATTTAAAATGTTTCCTGTAAATATACGCAAGATCATCACCGACAGGTGAAGGAGAAAAGCCTGACTGAAAATGATTACGCTGTCAGCGACGTTTGCGACAATGATGTCGACGACTCTGAGGGCCGTGAATGACAGGGTGAGTGGCCGCGCCCTCACGCGGTCTCGCTTGAGGCCCTGTCTGAAATGACCCTGATGGCTGTAAACACATTTTGGCAAGTGCAGAAGCCCGGTCCTGCCTTACTGTTCGATTCTAAGCATCCTTCCCTCCCCTGCCCCCCCCCCAGTGTACATTCTTTATTAAAGCTGGGGTGTTGGAAGGCGTGGCTGGTGGCAGCCCCACCCTCACTCAGCAGCCCCGCTGGCCTCTGCAGCCTTCCTGCCATGGGATTTTGCCTCTGGTGACCACACCCTTTGAGGCAGTGGCTCGCCTACCTGTCCATCTACTACCAAAGGTAAGCAGGGAGCATGCAGAGGGCCCAAGTGGACCCCAAAATGTGACACCCTCCTCCCGGGCTCTCTGTGTGGCCGTGGCTGCCGCCTCCTCCTGACCCTGGCCGGGCTGGTGCTGCCTTCTTGTCTGTTGGTCTCTTGGCAAGGGGAGCCTGAAGAGCTTAGGTGGCAGCTGTAGCTTATGGGACTCTTGCTGTGTCCCCTAGGTGGGGCCTCTAATCGCACAGAACCCAGAGATGACAGGACAGGAAACACATCCTCCGAGGATATCACTGGGAGTGACAGTAAAGGAGCCACGTCTGCCTCCATCCCTTGGTTCCTGGATGTATGTGTGCTACCTGTTGGGGACACGGCACCCTATGAGAGTCATCTGAATGCTTACTGTAGGGTCCTGGAAGATGAGAACCCCCCCTCCCCCGCAAAGCTCTGGAGAGTGATATGTGCTAACGAGGAAAAACAGCATGGGGCGGCCGAATCTCAGGTGTGAGGGCAGGCCGCGGCGGGCCGTGCCGTCTGAGGAAAGATCTAGAAGAAGAAAGGAACCTGGAGGGAGATGGATCCGGCCGCGGGAGCAGAAGGTGTCAGGCGGCTGGTGGGAGCACCCTGGGGTGTCCCAGGATCGGGGCAGTGCCAGGAGGGCGAAGGAGAAGCAGAGTAGCTGGATAAGGTGAGGGCGGGACAGGCGACCGTGCCGTGCAGGGTCGAGGGGCCTCTGTGCACATCTGCTTTTACTCTGAGTGAGCCGAGAAGCTACCGGGAAGTTCTGGGGTGAGCAGTACTGCGACGTGACCTGCGGCTTCCCGGGATCTCTGTGGCATCGTGTCGAGGACAGACCGAGGTCGGGGAGGTCCCAGTTACGAGGCCCTTACATGACAAGGCAAGAGACGGTGATGGTCGGACCAGGATGGTGGCAGTGGGGGTGGCCTCACAGATGGGGCTTCCGGGGGCAGCAGTCACAGTGTGTTCAGTGGGAGAGGTGGGAAGGGCGGTCCCCAAGGTGGGCGCCGCTGGGAATGGGGTTTCTTAATGTAGACAGTGGCAGAGGGACGTGTGGACGGGAGCTGTACTAGGACGTGGGCTGGGGACACACTAAGCTTGAGACGCCTGTGAGACATCCGGTCAGCAACGAGGCGCGGGGGCCTGGGAACCGTGGCCGGCGCTCGGAGTTACACGTTTGGGAACAGTTCGCACGTGGACGGCCTTGGAAGCCGTGAGCGCGGGGGACATGGCTTAGCGGGCGCGGTGGCAGCGCGGGAGCGTGGGCAGGAAGGACGGGGAGCCCCAGGGCCAGGCCGCAGTCTCAGGGCGGGCCCCCCGGGCTTTCTGAGTCCAGCCCACGTTTCCCCGCACCCAAGCACCCAAGCACGTCTGCGGGCCTTTGGGCACTGACGTTTGAGGCCCAGCCCACCATTTCCAAAGCAAGTGCGGTATTCTAGGGGAGGGACTCACGTGTCCCGAAGACATTTCAAGGCATGCGCTCAGGACGACAGCCTTCCACTCCTGTCTTCCTTAAGACGCCTATTTGAACACGTTGCTTTTGGACTCTCGCCTGCAAAGCCAGCAAAAGCCAGAAGCCCTGTGTCGTCCCGAGCCCGCGGCCTGGCACAGCAGGTGAGAAGGACACGTGACCCCGCGTGGCTGGATTCAGGCAGCAGCAGGTGAAGGAACCGGAAACTCCGAGAGTGCGTGTCTGTTTCCTAAATGAGACTTTGGAGGGGAGGGAGGCGGCGGTAGGGATTACAAAACATATTTTCAGAAGACAGAAGGGTTGACATATTTCGCTATTAGTCATTTCAAGTGGAAATGCGAAATCACTTTTTAAAAATGGAGCGAAAAATTGCTCTTTTCTTGATAAGGACACATTTGGGGAGAATGTGGGTCGGTTCTCTTTTCGAACACGTCCTCCAGAAACATGTAGCGGCATAACAAATTCTGCATGATTTTCACTCATTTCACATATATCCTAAGACTGGGGAAACGCGGAGAAGGATTTAAGTCAACGAATATCTAACGCAGTTTAAAGTAATGAAAAGTTTCCTTTTCCATGAGAGAAAATATTTTTTAACTGTTTAATGCTGTTTGTTTCTAATGTAAAATGGTATTCACGGGAAAGTTATTAAAAACTTTGTACCTCTGAGAAAATTTTAAAATGAAAGGAAACGAAAACTTTTGTATTTTCACTTTTGGATAGCTTATCGCGAATAACGAGCTTTGTTTTGCAACTATCACTTATTTTTAGTGTATTTTGGTTAGGTAGGTATTTAGGAAAATTAGTGGCAATTAACTTCTTCAGACTGTGGGTTTAAACATTATTGAAAATAACCTGATGAAACTCGATCATCTGGGCCCTGGGGCAGCTTCCTCTTTGTGCAAACTGTCCTTGCTCCTGCAGCATGAGCTGCTTTCTTTGGAGCAAGGCTTTTCCCAGCACGAGCTGATGGGTGGTGCAGTCAGTCTAGTGCATGAAGCGGGGAGCTGTTGGTGATCACGCGGGGAGCAGGCATGAGCCGGGACTGTCCCCGACTGACTGCGACGTGTGCGCGCCCTCTAGTTCCAGACCGGGATTAAAGACAGTGAAAGGGAAGCAGGCATAGAGAAAGAGTAAATCGTGTTTTATGAAACCTTTGCTGGAGCAAGGAAAACACATTTCTTACCGGAGTCAAGGACGGACACGTTCGGAGGTCATCTGCCAGTCTGCAGACGCGCCAGGTCCACCTGAACCCCAGCTGGGCCTGGGTTAAGCCACGTCTCCCAAGCATAAGGTCTCTGCCGGGGGACCATGCTGGTCGGGAGGTACAGGGGGGCCGGGAGCGCCCCATCTGTCCTAGGCGTGTCTACATGCGAACTTCTGTGGAGCAGAAGCTGATGGAAACATTTTTTTCTGCAAGCTTCTTGAGGGTAAAAGTTTTCTGAGAAAATATCACCACGCCCAACACATAGAGACACGCAGAGACTCCTGCCGGACCCCGCTGGTCTGATGGCTGGATTTTCTCTCCTGTGCAAGTCTCTGGCGAGCTGGATCCCTCAGCTAATTCGCACGCAGCAGTAAGGGGGCTGGTGCTGTGACCAGTGCTCCGTAAACGGAGTAAAGGCAGGACGACACAGAGAAAAGTATTAACACCGGCCCTTGCGTCACTTGGCAGATGGAGGCAGAGCCTTTAAGCCCTGGCTCCGTGGCTCCGGTTAACCAATGGTGAATTGATTTTTCACTGGCACTGTGGTTCTCGGGCCCCGACCCGCTTGCTTTGCTCCGTCCCCTCCAAGCCCAGGCCGTGCAGGGCAGGCTTGCTGCCAGGCCGTGAAGCGAGCAGGCCACGGGCCGACTCCTCTGGGAGGGGAATGTGTGGTCCGGCTCGGGGGCCCCTGCTCTGGGCTTCGCCGGTGGTCAGAGGCAGGACCGTGGCTTTCCAGGCAGGGCGTCTCAACTCGGCAAGGTTGGTGCTTTGTGCGGGGTGATTGTTTGTCGTGGGTGGGCCGGGTGGCTCGTGCATTGTGGGATGTTTAGCAGCATCCTTGGCCTCTATTCACTAGATACCAGTCGGGTTCCCCAGGCCCACTTCAGGTGTAACAATCAAAAATGTTTTCAGACATTACCAAATGTCCCCTGGGGTCCAAATGGCCCCAGTCAAGAAACCCTGAGATAGAGAAGCACAAAAACTCAAGATAATAGTCCTAAAATACACCAGTATTAAATGACCTCAATTTAATACGTATATGTAAGGACTTATCAATTAGACATGTTTAAAGAATACTTCTGCAAGGTTTATTCCTGTCGTATTATGAATAATACAATCTAAAATGTTTCGCCTTTTAAAATGCAGCAAGATCAGGAAATCGCTCCCTCAGGTTCCTGCTCACCCCACACCCATGCACTGCCCCCAGCTCTCTGTGCACGGCCCTTCCGGGGCGAACCCATTCTCCAGCACCCAGCTCAAATGTCAGGCCCTCGATGAGGGTTCCACATGTTCCGGTCGCGCTTGGCATGCGTCCCTGATCACCATCTTTACTTTATCGTGATTATTTGTGGGTCCGTCTCCCCGAGAAGGATGGGAATCGAGTCTTATTCAAGCAGCATAGTGCCCATCACAAGGCTCTCCCACCGTAGATGGCTCAGGGACGATTATCAGAGAGCCAGCGTGGAAGCTGAACCCCGAGTTCCAGTCCTCTGCTCCTTGTTCCCTGCATGACTTCGGGCAAGTCGCTTAACTCTCAAAAACTTAGTTTCTTCACCCATTGGATGAAGACAGGGGTATTTGCAACTCGATGGGCAGCGTTGTGATTTAAAACACCCCGTTATAGGAATGCCTCATTGGGAAGCGAGCTGACAATGGTCTGGAATATATGACATCCAGCCTAGAGTTTTGTAGCCCCATATAGCATGGTTTAGATGGAGCACTCTTGGGGAAATTTTTTGAGTTATTCATTATTTGATTATGACTGTAATAATTTAATAACGGCTTGCGTTTACACACACATATATATACATATACATATATATGGTATTTTTTGATTGTATACTTCGACTCCGAGAAATGTGTCTGGGGACATCATTGGGGGCCGGAGGGAGGCCACAGAACCGTCGTCATTTGGATATTGCTGTCCATGGGACCTCGTCAGCACCGCGGGCTGACAAGGCCACTGACCCATGGGTTGGGTGCTGCTGTGGGAACATCCACCACCGTCTGCTCTCGGCGTGTCCCGTGGGGCGGTGGCCTGGGAACGAAGGGTCGCGGGCTCTGGGGCCAGGTGGCCCGCTCGTTAGTGTGCGGTCTTCAGCGAATCGCTCGCTTTCCTCATCTTTTAAAAATGGGAATAATGATAATACTTCTCTGAGAATCGTTTTGGAATGAGAAGAGGTCACATGCAGTGGGTCTTTAGGACGGCACACCTGCTCCGCATCACACTGTCATGGCAGGTGCGTGTCATTGTGCCCGTGTCCAGACCCACTGAGCGCAGAACACCAAAACGCACTGCGGACTTGGGCGATGACGATGCCGACATGGGTTGACCGGCTGTAATACACCTTCTGCTCTGGCCGGGTGTTGCCGATGGGGAGAGGCCGTGCGTGAAAGCGGACGGGGGTCGGCGGGGACTCTCCAGACCTTCCCTTCATTTTGCTGCGAACCTATCATGGCTCAGAAAAATAGTCCATTTAAAAGCAGCGGTCATTTTCATAAAACAGCGGGTCCGCGCCTGGCCTGAGGGAGAACTTGGCGCTGTCGGCTCCGCTCTGTTCACGGGCGATGCCGCAGGGTCCCAGCACCGCTGTGCGGGCCGCACGCCGGGCACTGTGCATCTGCCCGGCCCCCGCGCTGCCGAAGGCTCTGCCGTATTATTAGTAGGGGTATTATCGTTGCCAAGTAATAATTGTCCTATTAATCACATCGCCCACGATGAACACGCATCAAACATCGCGTGCCCGCCGCGTCCTTCTGCATGCTCCGCGTCCACTAACTCGACGGCCCCGGGAAGGAAAGTCTAACGTTAACCCCACTTCACGGATGAACTTGAGGCACAGGTGGGTTACTCGTGCACAGTCACGCTGCTCAAAGGCGGGGAGCCAGAACGGAGGACACAGCCCCCCGCCACTAGGGCGCACCTCCTGAGACACCGGGCCTCACGGCCAGTGGCCGTGCCCTGTCCACTCACTCAACAGACACACACTGAAGAGTCATTCGCTCCAGGCGGTGAAACTCGGACATGAAGTCGGAGAGTCCACAGTCCAGGATGCAGACGCGTAAACGTGAGGCACGTCGCGCGAGGAGAGCCACGTGGAGGTTGGGGTTCCGGAGGTGGTGCTCG
>NW_011889044.1:1300938-1312068 GCF_000151845.1 Pteropus vampyrus
CAATTTAAAAGCAGCGGTCATTTTCATAAAACAGCGGGTCCGCGCCTGGCCTGAGGGAGAACTTGCGCGCTGTCGGCTCCGCTCTGTTCACGGGCGATGCCGCAGGGTCCCAGCACCGCTGTGCGGGCCGCACGCCGGGCGCTGCGCATCTGCCCTGCCCCCGCGCTGCCGAAGGCTCTGCCGTATTATTAGTGGGGTATTATCGTTGCCAAGTAATAATTGTCCTATTAATCACATCGCCCACAATGAACGCGCATCAAACATCGCGTGCCCGCCGCGTCCTTCTGCATGCTCCGCGTCCACTAACTCGACAGCCCCGGGAAGGAAAGTCTAACGTTAACCCCACTTCACGGATGAACTTGAGGCACAGGTGGGTTACTCCTGCACGGTCACGCTGCTCAAAGGCGGGGAGCCAGAACGGAGGACACAGCCCCCCGCCACTAGGGCGCACCTCCTGAGCCATCGGGCCTCACGGCCGGTGGCCGTGCCCTGTCCACTCACTCAACAGACACACACTGAAGAGTCATTCGCTCCAGGCGGTGAAACTCGGACATGAAGTCGGAGAGTCCACAGTCCAGGATGCAGACGCGAGAAGAGCCACGTGGAGGTTGGGGTTCCGGAGGTGGTGCTCGAGTCTTGGGGCCGTGTCCTCCCGGGAGAAGGGGCCCCCTTGAAGGAATGAAGAACGCCGACGGCCCTCTGCAGCGGCGAGCGCCCCGCAGCTGGTGCGGCTCTGCAGACACAGGAAACCGCAGGACTCCGTCTTGGCGATGAGGGCGTTGTCATTAGTCGCTCGGCCCGTCACTCCACCGCCCGGACCGTCCCCTTGTCTGGGAAGAGAACCGTGGTAGCGGCGGCCCGCACGGGCTCCCGTCACCCATAAGTGGTCGAGCTGCGAAGCCGACGCTCGCCTGGCTCCACGGCGTAAGGCCTGCTGCGACCGCTGTGTCCTGTGACGGGACCGTGTTTCCCGGCCGGACTGCGAGGTGGTCGTCAGGGGGCTTGTTCCCAGCAGGAGGAAATTGGAAAGAAACGCTCGATTCAGTCTCCCGTCCTCTGAGCCGCTTGCGACGGGGAGCGCGTGCTTCCTGAGCTGTCGGGGTGATGGGGGCCGCAGGGCTCCCCGGGAGGAGTGTGTGTGTTCTCGGTGCATTGATGGCCTGCGACAGGACTGTGGTCTCGGGGGAAGAAGCCCTTGTTCCGGGCACGCCCGTTCTGAATGCTCTGCGGCTGTCAACCAGCACGTCCCCTAAGGGCCGCAGGCCGGTGGGAGGACACAGCGCCTGGCACTGTCCAGCCCGGGGAGGAGGGAGCCCCCGGCTGACAGCGCCGCCGCCTGGCAAAGCAGGCCTGTCCCCACCGACAAAGGTGGGGGTTTACGGGGGGCGTTATGGGGGAGGGGACAGGCTGGCGGGGACCAGAGGCCTGCTGGGGCGTGGGACCAGAGCAGGGCGTTCTGTGGCCCTCAGACTCAGCGTGGCGGAGGGCTTCGGAAGGATCTCGGTCGTGCTTCTCAGACTTAGATGTTCCCCTCTGCCCCCAACAGACACAGATGCTTGTAGTGGAGACCATTGCAGGGCTGGCTTCAGAAGTGGGGGGCAGGGTGGCAGGAGAGGGGCGAGGTGAGGAAGACACGGGGCAGTGTCAGAAGCGGGCGCAGTGGGACTCGGGGAGCGGGAACTTGCCCTCTCGGCCGTGCGGAGTCCCCGCGGCTCCAGTGGGCCAGTCTCCGTGGGACGGCTGTGACCGTTACCGCGGCTCCCCAGTCGTCACACTAGGTCAGATGTCGGCCGTTCCGACGTGTCTGTTGGCCCCAGTTTGTTGTCTGGGGAATTTCTGAGAACGTGTCTGCTTTCCCACATCTCACGTGGCCATTCTTCAGCTACTTGGAGCGGGGTCCCCTCTGAGACTTCTCTTTTCTAGGTTACACTTCGGCTGTCATTTTCCCTTCCTTTCTCACCCCATCCTCCCCCCTCAGGCCCCCTCTCTGTGCCAGGTAAGGCCAGGCGATCAGAGAAACAGATCCGCCATACACTGTCAGCCAGCGGAAGCAAGTTCCTCTTATGTCTGCCATCACAGAACAGGAAGCGACCTTAGGGGTGAGCTCCACCCAATTCCACATTCATACACGGGGAGAAGTGGAGGGTCAGTGTCAGCCAAGTCGTATTGAGTCAACTGGGACAACATGCAAGTTTCTGAATGTGCCGAGGGGCAGGGCTTGTGCCAGCCCCAGCCCTGGGGAACGTTCCAGCAGGCAGCACATGGAGAGCGACCAGCCTGCCGTAGCCTCAACACGCTCACCGTGGTTCCACGTTACAGACCATCACCCCGAGCCCGCAGGGCTCCTGAGCGTGTCCCTGTCTTACCGTTAGCATGAGTTTGTCATTATTGTTTCACTGATGAAATATAAATACTCACACGCGAGAGCGAGCTGCTTTTCACCGCATTTCTGGTTGGTGGCACTTTGTCTTCAAAGATGTGGTTCTGTGGATGCAACTTAGCTCCAAAATCGAAGGGTCCTTAAAGGACCAAGTCACATTAAAGGGTGGGATTATATTACATAGCAGCCGATCATTCACTATAGAGGAAAGAGCGAGAAAAAAATTCAAAGCGATATTTTTTGGTGTGAACGGTTTGCCCAGAAAGACACCAAAAGTTCATATGCTTTTTAAACATTAACTCTTCATTTTAGAAGAGTTAAAGACTTAAAACCGAAAACCACAGCGATGGTGCAGAGACTCCCACGGCCCCCGCGCCCGGCGTGCCCCGTGAGTAGCGTCCCACCTCAGCATGGCGCGTGCTGCACACGTCAATAACTGAGACCGGCACGTTATCGCCGACCAGAGCCCCTTCTGCTCTGACTTCCTGTCTCGCCCCGATGCCTCCTCCTGCTCCAGGACCCCGTCCGGGCTGTCACAGCACATTCCGTCGTCACGGCGCCTTAGGTCTCTCTTGGCTCTGACAGTTTCTTACTTGCCTTGGTTTTGATGACTTGTGATGATTTTGAGAATTACCGGTCAAATCTTTTGTCTTTCTACTGGACTTACCTGATTTTTTCCTTATGATTAGACTGGGTGTACGGGTTCCTGGCAGGAAGACCTCAGAGGTAAACACACCTCTCGACAAATTATGTCAGGAGTGACGCTATCACAGGACCTGTAGATCTCGGTCACCTGGCCGAGGTCGTGTTTGTCAGGTTTCTCCGCCACAAAATCACCATCCCCACCCCCTTCCATCCTGTACCCTTTGGGAGGCAGTCACTATATGGAGCCCACTCTTAAGTAATAAGGAGTTACGTACGCTACACCTCCTGTGGTCCATTTTGAGTTCATTTTTTGTGAAACGTGTAAAGTCCGCATCTAATTTTATTTATTTATTTTGCATCTGATTACTGCAAGGCCTTTTAAAGACTACCCTTCGCCATTGAATTGCCTTAGCGCCTTCGTAAAAATCGGTTGACCGTATCTGTGTGGGCGGTTCATTCAACATTGAAAGTACACTTGAATGATTCTTGAGAATATTAGTCAACTTTGATTTTATTTGCACTAGTCTGTGTCACTTAATTTCATTAACATCTTTATTTCCACATGTAGCCGTTGAAAGTGGCACCATAAAACAAAAAGTCCTCAGCTTTAATTTCCCTTTCCATAGGCAAGACTAATTAGGGTGAGAGAGGGAATGTAAAAGCCTTCCACTGTAACAATATTGCTTCTCCTGTGGGAAAAGGCAAGACGCCGTAAACGACCTGTTCAAGGTCACACCGCTGGTAAGTGATGGGACCACTAACCAATGATCTCAATTACTCACTGGGGACACCAGCCAGGCCTGTTACTCACTTAGACCGAGGCTTCTGCCTTTTTAGATCTTTCTCTCCAGTCACACCAATTTGTACATACGTTATTCTCCGGTGACTAAGTCTTGTCTCAGGCTAACCAGAAAAACAGCCCGGGGGCAAGGATTCCCAGAAGCCAGGCCGCCGAGGGCATGGCACTCACTAGGCGTACTCCTGTGTTCTTGTGTCCCAGGAGACAACTGGCTTGGTTTTGATCTGTAGCCAAATCGTTCCTATAAAACCTCTTAACGAGCTCAGAAATGTTTGCTTCTGGTCACGAAAGAAACTCGCTGAGAAAATGCTGGACTTAACACGTGCAATCCACCGCCATTACCAGAAAAAATGGTTCAGTGGACATACCCTCTGAGCCTGAGTCAGGAAGATGGTTTTCATCTGAGAAGAGCACTGTGCACCCGAGCCTGTGTGGTGGGCATCACGGGAGGTGACTACTCTGTCCTCAAGTAAATAGACAGATGAAGAGATAACGATCTCTCAGCAGATGGAGAGAGAAGATGTTAACTATAAACTTGACATCCTGATTCCGCAAAATGTCTTAAATACGTTAAATAGATTTGTAAACCTACGGCTATTTAGGCCTGTACGCTACACAATTAGATCACAAGATGCTCCCAAGTCTTTCGCGCATCATCTAAAGCAGCAGAAATGATGCTGAACAGTGAAATCCAGCTCTGTGAGCCGAGGGCTTAATTTTGTCCTTTTACTAAGCTTTATTAGGATCTATTTCTATAACCATCTTGCCTGTTCTTTCCAAGTGTGTTCGATTCCTTTAAATTTCTCCAAATTTGAAGTCATTATAATCAAAGTCATTATAATCAAATTTAAAAGACGTCATGTATTAAGCACCTACTGTGTGCCTAATATTATCCTAAACATATTTATGCCCATGATTCTCGTTCACTAGCCACAGCAGTTCTATGAGGCACGGTACATCATTAATTTCATTATATAGTAGTTAAGAAAATGGCAACGACCTTGTAGTGTATGCACAAAAAATTGTCAGGAGTTATGCTTACTGCATCTCAGCCAAAACTCCAACTTCCTCACGCTCCTGATCACAGGTAGCTGCCCACGAGACTGAGTCGGTTCATTAATTCACATTAAGGTAGAAACGATGACAGCCGTTTGATTTTTCTGCATACAGGAGAGTTGGAGAAATCGAATCTACTGGTAGATTTTTCTCTTTTTGGCACTGAAAACACATTGCTGGAATGGGGCTGTGGGAGACAGAGCGATTTCCCGCCGTGGAGTCCACTGTCCCTTCAAATACATTTCCTGGGTGTCTACCTGTAAGGTGGCAAACCAGGGATGTGAGTCTGTCAACAAGGACAGTGTGTGTCTGAGGACAGAGACCGGGTTCAGCCAGGGGTGCTGGAGAGAGCAGAAGCCTGAGTATGTCTGGAATTTTCTGTCAAAGCTGTCTGCCCGCCGGTGAAATGAATGAATTAGCTGCAGTTCTGCAGCTAAGGATTCATGGGTGGCAATTATACTAATTAGAGAGTGTCCAGAAGTAACCTGGGCGGCGGTTAATCCTGAGCACTATTTTTGGTCAGATTCCTCATGCTTATTTTTATTTTCTGTCTTTAGTCTACTTAGAATTGGACGCATTTCTTCTCGGTGTTTTGTACTTTCAGGCGGGCGTTATGGGGCGGCACAGACTCGAGTTCATCTCCGTGCAGTTTCTGCTGGATTGGAACTCTTCCCGTCCTCGTGGTTTGGGGCTCTGGGGAGGCAGACAATGTTTGGGTGACCTAAATAGTTTGAACGGTCAGGGTTCTGCATCTCTTTAACTAAAACGTTATCTGTCTATCACTGGTGCAGGTGTGCAAGATGCACACTTGGCAGTAGAGCCTTGTTAGTAAAGGGAGGGTCCGGGGTGGGACCAGCTGCCCTTCACTCGTCATTTGACCATAAGCATTGATTGAATTGTCTTGTACAAAGGTCTCCTCATTTGTAAACACATGCGTGTGCAGCGGGGGAGCAATAATAGTATGCATTTCACAGGATAGTTGTGAGAAATCAAAGAATCCCTTAAAACGATGCCGGGCACAAACGAGCACTCGGTAAGTGTGAAATACTATTATTATGACTTTCATGACACGTTGCACTCCACAGCTCATGTCTATATTTAGTTTTAACTGATAATATATATTCTTTTCATCTATTTTTCCTGAGCACATTAATTATACTCATTTTAAGTTTTTTTGTTGTTGTTGTTGTTAACTAAAATATCTGGATCGATGTGTCTGCTTCTATTTTTTCTTTATGGTTTTTTAGTACTTGTTTCTGTCTCCTGCAATGCCTGGTACATTTTGATCCGATGCCAGACATTGTATTTTCGAAATCGTAGAGGCTTTGGGGTGAGATCTTCCGGCAGAGGCTTCACCCTTCCTCCAGGGAGGAGCCGGTTTCGCTGATCAATCACAGATGGAACCATCTGCAGGTTGGTTACAGGTGTTTTTTTCTTTTTTAAGACTTTATTTTTTCGAGCAGTTTTAAGTTTACAGAAAAAATGGGCAGAAAGCACAGAGTTCTCAACATCCCTCACCAGAATGGTACTTTTTTGTGGTGTCGTTGCCAAGGATGACTCTGTTGACACATCGTGATCACCCAAGTCCGCAGTTACAGGAGGGTTTGCTCTTGGTGTTGTACATTCAAATGTATGATGATATGTATCCTTCATCCGGAGTAGCTGCACCGCCCTAGAGTCACCTAGTCATCTCTCTCTACCCCCAAACCCTGGCGACCGCTGGTCTTTTATTGTCCTCATAGTTTTGCTTTTTCCAGAGTGTCACATGATGCATCGGAGTTTTGTGAGGCTCTTTTCCACCTGATCCAGCCCTGTTCCTAGAGAGTAGCCCTCTCTACAGTCGAGTGTGTATGTCCCTCCTGCTCCAACAGTTCGTATGTTGAATCCTAACCCCTAATGCAATCGTGTAGGAGGTGGGGCGCTTGGGCGGGGATGAGGACAGGGGGGCGGAGCCCCTGTGAGTAAGATCAGTCTCCTTCTGGAAGAGACCCCGGAGGGCAGTCTTTCCCCTTCTACCATGTGGGGGCATGGCAAGAAGATGGGCATCTGCGAACCAGGAGGCCGGCCCTCCCCAGACACCGAGTCGCTGGCACCTTGATCTTGGACTTCTCCGGGAGTGTGAGAAATAAAGGTTTGCTGTTGAAGCCCCGCCAGTTCATGACGTTTTTGTTCCAGTGGCCTGAGCCACCTGAGACCGCCTCCTGGGTCCCACCTGAGGCCCTGGGGCGCTCACCGTGGCCCTGTCCCCCTGGCCAGCCATTTGAGGTGGCAACATCTCCACTCTACTTTTCACACTTTCCGCTTAGTTCCTTAATATCTTGCTCCACGCAGCATCAGAATGTGGGAAACAGGTCAAGTGCCAGACTCCGTTCTCTGCCCCTCCTTTTTCACTGGCATCCTAGCGTCACAAGATTCCAATTTTTCTCTCCAGCTCCCAAATTGACAAAAGTTCTGCTGCCCTCTCTGCCCCTTAGCGCCCTCCTGCCCAAGTCGGTGGTCTGGGCCCTTGGCTCTTGCCCGGTACTCAGAATTGGCAGGTGCCCCGGAGGAAAACTAGCTGCAGAATGCCCACTCTCCGTTCCAAGCTTCTGTCTTCTCCAGAATCCCGTCTCTCAAGCCCGGCTTTCCCCAGCCGTCCTCAGTGTCTTCTAAGAGATGCTTTACGTGTACTTTACCAGCTTTTCTGTTACCCAGTTCTCAGTAAGAGCTCTGGCCTTATCTCAGCCGAAGGCAGAGGTCCTGACACGCATTCCTGACCGATGTTTCTGTATTTCCTTATTTCATTAACATTAACAAATAATAGAAACAGTTTGGCCAAGCAGTCTACCTACTCCACTAACTGCATGCCAGACTTTGTGGATGACTTATCACTCGCAAGGATAAATCTGTACTTTAATCTAGCATGTTGCTAGATTAACATATTTGATCATCTGTTGTGCACATACGCATTTTTTATGAATTTTAAAAGGAATATCTGGTCATAATCACTATATGTGTATAGTTTATATGAATTTCAACTAATCAATAGAGATATTGGGGAAATTCAAATTAATTTTTCGTAACTCAGTTTCAGTCTTGAGCTCCCATTTTACTTAAGTGGCAGAAACGTAATCTCAGTGAATTCAGAGATGTCCCTAGAATAGTGTTTAAGTAATGAGAGGCGTACACAGTGCGGAGCATCGGGGATGGGGAGGGGTCTAACGCTCGGTGTCACCTGTCTGTGACGTACCCACCAACAGAGTTTCATCCTGTCTCCCCATTCATTGGTCCCATCTGGCATTTCTTGACCTACATTTTTACCTACAAGGCCCCTGTAGATCCATTGCCTTCTTTCTTGAATTCGAAGGAAACTTTGCAGTGCTCCTGAGCCATCTGGCAGGATGATGTGGTCCCAGGAGACACTATCTAGTTTTCTGTGGGGCTTTGCTGCCTCCTTGGAGCCAAGCTCTGACTCACTTTTGGATTAGTCTTCCAGTCGTAGGGGAGAGGCGGGTGCGTGCTTCACAATACTGTCACCACACTTTGCCCCAGTATTTTGCTTATGCCAAGGGTCCTTTCGATTTTACTAAAGACCTAAGATTTCAAAACTCAGAATCCAGGAATAGTTTGCTTTCTATTGTCTCATACATCCCCTGAAGGAATGATAACAGATTAGCCTACCTGAAGAGGGGAAGATGAAATACTGGAGAGAAAAACAAAGCAAAACATAGATCGGAATTTCCAGAAAATGATTGTGCTACACATGTCTTCATTCAATAAACCCTTACTGACTTATCGAGCTCCCAGTGTGTGCCAGGCAGTGTGCCAGACGCCAGACAGTCATGATGAACGAGGTGCAGTGCTCACCCCAGCTGCCTCCAGATGGGACAGGGAACACACACAAAGAAAGAGACCATTTCAAGACTTCTGGTTAAATATGGCGGAGTAAACATGAGTGTTTACCCACCCTCCTTCCCAAAGTAGCATAAAAGTGACAGTAAAGGGTTTGGCTTTTTTAAGGCAACCATGAAATGCTTGTAAGGACTATGACAGCAACGGGATGCTGGAGACTGAAAAGCAGACGGACTAGTGGCAAAACCAGGGACTGAAACCAAAGCTGGGAGGAAGGCAGGCTGAGGGGAAGGCTGATTCGAACGACAGGATCTCAGAAATATTGAGAAATAGTAGAGTGGGGTGCAGTGCTGCTGGCAGCCAAGCTATTACTTTCCAGGTGAGCGTGTGTTTGCGTCCCCTATCGGAAGCTAGCTAAACACAGACACAAAGAAGCAAACAAAAACTAAAACAACCTAGCAAGATCACCCCACGTGGATATACACTAGTCTGCTCCGGTCGGGGGTTTTAATTTCTTTATTTTATGACTGAACAGACAGCCAAGGACTATCAGTCATTCAAGGAAAGCCTACGCTATGACAGACAGAACCAAATCAAACCAACGGTTGAGGAGAATAGGAACTATGTATGGAGCAGAAGGAAACTTAAAAAAAAAAAAAACGTAACAAACGAACCCAGCAGTTAATATCCTCCTGTGGTAAGAAGAGATACACATCCTGGAAACGAAAGAAGGCTATAGGCTTGAACTATTCAGAGGGCAAAATATTGCTGTTTGGAGTAAATATAACAGAAAAATTCAGAAGCAGGTTTGGCAGATAAATTTGAGAAAATCGTCCAGAAACTCCAATCGAAAATAAAGAAATAGAAAATGGAAGGGTAAAGGAAAATGTTGGGGTTCAGGAGGCCCAGCACCCTGACACGCAGGAGGTTGGGAAAGAGGGGACACAGAGACGGGCCCGGGACTTCTGAAGGAAGACTCAGGAAGACTTCCCCCCGCAGAGGGACCTGAGGTTACCGCGGAGACTCCCCCGGTGCCCCCCGCGATGCACAGAGGAGCGCCCCCGGAGCTTGCCGCTGAAGCTTCAGATCCTCGGAGGTGACGAAGATGACGAAGACAGCCCGCGAGCGCCTAGAGATTAGGACCCAGACGCTGCAGGATCAGAAGGGCGCAGCGTCCCGCCTCCCCCACGCAAAGCCAGACGTCAGTGGCGCGGTCTCCTAAAAATCCAGATGGAAGTGACTTTATATCTTGATTTCTGTCCTCTGTCAAATTTTCTAACGAGTGACAGCACATTAAAGACATTTCAGATATGCAAGTTAAAAAAAAATTTTTTTTACCTCCTTTTCAGGAAAATAATACAGTGGGTTCTACAAAATAAGGAAAGAAACGCAGAAGGAAGAGGAGCCAGAAAACGGGACTTAAAACAGCAACGAGGCAAAGGGCCGTCCAGACAGGTCGGCTGGTCCCCACCTGCCTGGGCCTGCGGGGGGCGGATGGGGGACTCTCAGCTTTAAAACTGGGCCCATCCCTGGCAAACGAGGTGAGCTGATCATCCTACATCCAGGAGAACCGAGGGAGTCCCACGTGGAGAGCAGGCTGCAGATACAGAACAGCTGGACCAAACAGGGAGGAGAGAGTGTTCTAGAAGGGAGCTCTGGCCAACGCATCCGGGAGAAATACACACGAACATCCGTGTGTGTGTGTCCTAGTGAGTCCGAATGTATTAAATTCCTCTTTCGGAAGAGCGCTTCGAGATAAATATGTTGCAGGCACACAGGCTATGAAACCAACGAGGATTCAGGGGCACCCGGGAAAACGAAGTCGGATAAAAGTGAAGTCCGAGGGTGCTGACATGCTGGTTCTGAGAATTATATTTGCGCAATCGTGATAACGTAAGCGCGGGGTATTGCTCCCAACAAATGAAAACTTCTGAAACGGTAGAGAAAGAGGGAGCAAGAGAGACGGCGTGAAGAAAGCTCCTAAGTCATTCTCATGAATCATTATCGCCCATGCTAATGAGGCAACAGGTACTATTCTCACAAGGGATTCTGGGAAACGTAGTTCCGAGCGTCTACTCGACCACGGAGAAGAGACCTTGGGAAAAGGCGGTGATGATGCTGAGCCCTCCATCAGCGTGTGTAGCGCCACGTGGTGTGACCACTTCAGCAGTGCAAGGATGCAGGTGACTCATGGCCTCCACCTCCGGAGAGCCCGGCACAGCGAGGTGGAGAGAGGTGAGCGGAGGCGGTGGGAGCTTTGTCCCTGCCTGCGTCAGCGCCGCCAGGGGTGGCTTCTCAGTGGAGAAGTTGGCGGTGTGGTTGGGATATTGTCCGGCTTTGTGTGGCCACGAAGCATGATTTCCTGGTCCTGCAGGATGTCGTGCCAAGCTACCTAAAACCCTTTAATATGTATATTAAA
>NW_011889044.1:1313018-1314594 GCF_000151845.1 Pteropus vampyrus
CGCACACCCACCCTGCAAGGCTCCCCTGTAAAGCCTCCTCCCTGCTCTCTTACCTCTAACCCTAAAGTTAACAGAGCGCTGCCGAGCCACCCAATTAATCAGTAGACTGAGTGCTCTAACTGGACGGATTCTGTGTATCAGTTTTCTTAATCCCTGTGTCCTCGGGGCCTATGACAGGGTCTGACACATGGTAAAGTTATTGAATGAATAAAGAAAAACTCCAGGTGAACAATGCCGAGAGGACTGTATACTGGC
Organism: Pteropus vampyrus; assembly: GCF_000151845.1. Classification (NCBI taxonomy): domain Eukaryota; kingdom Metazoa; phylum Chordata; class Mammalia; order Chiroptera; family Pteropodidae; genus Pteropus; species Pteropus vampyrus. Next base: position 1,313,274 of record NW_011889044.1, read on the forward strand.
CTCAGAGTGGCAGTAGCCCGGGGGGGGGGGGGGGGGCGGGGGGATTGCCGAGAAGCTGGCTGATGGGCCAGGCCTGCAGCTGGGGGGCAGGGCATTCACAGGGACTAGGCGGGGCCGAATCATCCACAGGGAAAATGAGAGTGGAGTTTAGCGGTGAGTTTTTGGAAGGAACAAGAGAGATGAGAAATTGAAACTAAGCTTCCTGTTAGACATTAAACAAGTGAGCTCATCGTATTCTAATCACCACCCCAAATTGGGAAAAATCAAATCCTTGTCCAAGGCTGCACGCTAGTAAGATCGCGAAATGCAGTGTTCCCCACCCAGAGACAAGTCCTCCCCAGAGTCCAGACTCCCCGGCTGAGCACGGCTCGCTCTCTCACAAGGTTCCCGTTGAACTCCTTTGCATATCTTCCCCATCATTGCAAATACCAGAGGTTTGCAGTTAATAGCAACTGCTGTTAAAAATAAAACCCCCTGCACCACAATGGATGCATTCATCCATTGAGCAGCTTCTAAGCGCCGGGCATGGTGCTAGGTACAGGGGCGACCGCAGTCCACGGGAGGCCGGATACTCGTTCTTTTATAAGCAGGCTGAGCATTTCTATGGCTTCTTTTCACTGACAGCGCCGAGGATCTTAAGTTTACAACATTCTGAAAGATTCCTATGAGAATCTTTTTTTCTACCTAATTATTTTCACAAGACTTACATTCCAGTCTCCCGCTCGGGAAGTTGACTTATATTTTACTGGATAAACACAAATATTGTTTTGAACGAAAATAGCAGAAGGACATCTGAAGCTAAAAATCTGAGGAGTCTCTGCTTTTAATTTCTGCTGAGCACACGGACCCCAGTGAAGGGCAGACTGAGGAGCCTCCTCGTAATTTAGCTATGTCGGCTCAGGACGTGGCTCTGAAGAAAATCTGGATCTATCTCCCCTAAGGACACTACAGACACTTGAAATCTAAAGGGCAGGGGTGGAGAGCCACTAGCATGCGGACTGCCTTCCGGCGTGACCTCCGGCGGGTAGCAGAGGCTGGTTGAGACCAGGTTCTCAGGGAAGAGGAAGGGCGAGCAGGGAGGGGAGGGCCGGCGAGCGGCCAGCGGCACACAAGGGACAGTCGCCTCCCCTTTTACACCCACTCCGCTGTGACTTGGTCAGGGCCTGGTCGAGCATGTGACTCGCGTGTGTAAGCAAACCAGACGTTCCACACGAAGAACCACACCAGTGCTCCATTTAATTTGTGACAAAATCTCTTCTTTATGCCGCCAGAGCGGAGGTGCCGTGCGTCTCCACAGCGCTTTGCTCTTATCCTAGAATAT
>NW_011889044.1:1315869-1322257 GCF_000151845.1 Pteropus vampyrus
CGGCAGGGCGCGTGGAACCCGCGCTGTCCCTTCTCTTGCAGGCCCGCGTCGCCCCTCCGGACCTGAGCAGTCGCCATGGCACAGGTAAGGCCGTGCCCCCCGCGGCGCCCCGATTTACCAGCTTCGTCAGCTGCGTGGGGGGAGTCCCGGAACTCGGGTGAAAGCCAGAAAAGTCGAGGAGTCGAGGGACCGCCCTCGGGAAACCCCTCGCGCCCCTCTCGCTCCCCCTCTCCCCAGCCCCGGGTCCCGGCTTCCTCCGCGCGTGACCCCCGGACCCTCGGACCCCGCTCCATCCCGCGCGCCCGCCGGTGACGTGGCGGGTTTCGCGACTGAGTGTGTAAAACGGGCCCCTCCCCAAATCCGGAGTCGCCCAAATTAGAACCAGAGCAGGGACAGCTCAGCGTGGTCACGTGAGGCGAGCGCCTTTTCCTCCCCTTTGGCTCCCCTCATTTTCTGGCCCGGTTCCCTGTATTTCAATACGATGGGTGGGCGTCGGCTTTTCCGGCAGAGCGGCCAGTGCGGCTCCCCCAGCCGCCCAGCCCCGCCTTGCTGGGAGGAGCCGGTCGTCGTCTGCACTGATCCTAACCCCCACCATGAACAGGGTTAAACAGATCCGCTTTTCCTCAGCGATGAACTCGTGGAACGAGTTCTGGATCGAATCGCCCTCGGGACTGTGTGGGAACTGGGGTGGGGGTGGGGGGAAGCTTTTACCTAGAGTTGGCTTTCTTTGCCATTCTTAACATTGATCAAACAGGTAGGGAAGAGGAAATCGTTTAATTTATATAGCAATCTTTAAAAATTGACCTTGTGTTATTCAGTCTTTGTGAATAAAACATCGGGGCTTAACAACTCCACCCCAAAACTAATGTTACAGATCTTATCACTCTAAACGGCTTGCCAGAGCCCAGATAAAATTTTTTAAACAAGTGTTTTAGCTGATCAGACAATGCCCTCTCTCATTTACAGTTCACTTTTTAAAAATCAGATGGACTTATTATCAAAGTCGAATAAGGTTTCATGGCCTATTCCAAGAGGAAATGGAGGATTGAGATGAGTTGGTGACTCTAGGAAATGTATACGGTGCTTCTGTTCTTTCTTCCTCTTTTGTATTTAAGAAATATTACAATAGACCGATTCTCATATTACTTCAAGTGGAAACTTTGGTTTAGATTCTTTCCCATGTAAAGGATACTTTTATGGAATTAACTTTCCTCAGCATTATTCTTCCTATCTTGATATGCTGGTGTGGTGATATGAAATGATGATTTACAGGCATCAGAGAATAATTCTCTTTATTCTTGCTCATTCGGCTGTTTCTTAAATCTCTATTACAAGTTTACCCAGTGATGTCTGAAGTTTTTCAATCAATTCCTTTTCATTATGTAGGCTCTTCACTCAAGAGAGCATCAATGAACACATTTTTCCAATTGTCAAGTCCCTACTATATACAAAACATGGGAGAATGGTGACTTATAAAACTACATGTTATTTGTATCGCAAAATCACATCAGGACTGTTTTCTGTCAAAACCACAGTTTTTAGTCATCATAAAAGTTACAAGTAATATTAAGGAGGACACGGTGTTGAATTCTGCACTGGCCTTGTTATTAGTTATCCTCGGACGCCGTTCAAGTAAAACGCTTTGTTAAAATATTTAGTATTAAGATGGAGCTTTGTCGTCTTCATTCTTGCTTTAGCGGGTGTGCAGTGCCCACATCCTGCAAGTACACTTTTACCGTCTAAAATTTCCTTCGAACCCCAGCATACTCGGAGGAAAGCTGAAGTAGCTTCAGTGTTAGGTTTCAAACGGTCTCTATGGTAGTATTGTTTGTTGATCTGTTGGCATGGGAACCAGAGACCATTCTGAGGCAATCTGAGGCAATCTGTAGACTAATGGAATCAGATGCCTGAGTTTCAGAGATGCACATTTTGGCAATTTAAAGTGTATTATTAAATATCGTTGTCTCTTCTTTATTGAAAAAATTAAAACGTAGCCCCCCACCGCAGTAATTCTTCATGACTGTGAACTGTATCTCCCATACTAATGGTTTCCTCTTTTTACTTAACATCGGAGCCTACCGCTTATAAAAGTCTGCGAAAGTCCAGGAATCAGTTACGTATGTGGAGACCACGGCAGGCCTGTCTTGTTAAGAATTTAACAAGAAAGCTTCGCTTGATTTTTTATAGGTATATCGGCATTTCTTTTAAGAATATAAACAAATATTATTAGGGATTTATTACACGCCCGCGCATACTTATGTTCGTATTTTTGTTATATAAACTATAAATTATAATTAATATAGTTCATATCCATGCAGTTTTTTTTTTTTTTAAAGTTGAATTTTACCCTTGTGATGTCAGTGTAGAGGAACAAAGCTGTGGCGAATATTGGGAACTCCATAAAAAAGTGACTTAATTTGTGGGGTGATCGCCCCTTGAGCTCCCCCTCTTTTTCTGGTCCTAATCCTTGGCCCTTAGCATTGGAGCGTGTGGGGTTCCCCCGCTCGGCTGCTCAGAGGGAGAGAAGCATCTAAGGAGAGGCTGCCCACTCTTTCTCAAAGAGGACACGGTTAACTGTATCTTCTCCATGACATACAAGAAAAATACGAATTACAAAAGGACCTGCATGTAAACAATTCCTGGACAATATTGACTTTTTAATATGTCGAAACCGCTCGTCTGAATGGCTTTATATTTATGTGGTTGAAAACCACAACATCCATGTTATTTTAGCATTGACTTTGCTAATTGAGTAATAAATTATGATTATTGGATTGGTAGCATTTTCAACTATGTTAAGTTTGGTTAAAAGTTGGTTCAAGACATTTATTGAGAATAGTTAAAGAGCTGTTAACAATTACCTGAATTAAATATTTTTGAATTATTTTTTTTCAACAGTCGATTTCTGATTACGTAAACGTTAATTTTTTCGTTAGGTTTTAAGGTCATTTCTGCACCCTGACTTAACCATATTTTGAGTCGGGTTTCTTAAATTAAGTCCTGATCTATTTCTCTCATTGCTTAACTGGCTTACATGGGTTTTTCATCTCACTGCTTAACTAGAGCCAACTTTTCTCGTAGATATTCTGATTTATTTTGAATACTTTAAAAGTACATTCTGTACTCCCAGTTTGGAAAAATCAAGGGTTGGCTATATTTCATGGACGACTGATTCATTTAAACATTTTCAATCAGTTTAAGGTTTTCGTATCTTTAATTTTCTTTCAGGTAATGAAACTTTAAAATATCACACCATTTTAGTAGAACGACACGTTATTATATTTCAATATAATAATTAACTATCATAAATTATAAATTATTATAATTTATATTATTACATTAAAATATAATAATATATATTTTAATATAATAAAATTAGATTAAAACAATTTAATATATAATTATATATTAAATTATTTTAATATTGTAAAATATTGTATTGATATTTAATATTAACTAAATATTAAATATTTAATTAATATTGAATATTAACTAAGTTCAGTCTGAACTTAGTTTAATTTGTAAGGTTGTGTGTAAAGAGTTAATTGATACATTCAGGGAGCAGGACCGTCGTGAAGGCAAAATCAAGCCACATAATCGTTCACTAGCAACTTCACGAACATCAGAGTCATCGCTCTGACGTGTGGTTAAACTGTACAAGGTTTGATTAGAAAAGAATTCGATTCGTTTGAAATCACTGGGCTATAATTTACGAAGGTCCTGGGCAGGGAGAGCAGGATCGGTGTGAACGCGTGAGTCTGAGGTGAGGTTCGTTCGGAGGGGCCGACTGCATGGGGATCGCGTCTTCCAGGCCAGTCGCTGCAAGTCAGGTCTCTCTGTGGAGAGTGACCCCCTCCTGGGGTCTTAGAGGTGACCTGTTACCCGCGGCCTGTGCGGCTTCGGGTGAGTCTCAGCTCCTGACCCCTTTCACTCTTGTCTTTCTTTGAGATGCTGAGAAAGAACTAGGTCCAAAGCCGTGGGGCCGCCGCGCGGGCTGCCGAGGAGGTCACTGGCATTCGGCAAACCTTCTCTTATCCGGCACGTCCCGGCCCTTGGAAGACCTGCAGCGGTGGCCGGCTAGTTAGAGGCGAGCGGTCCATGGTTTTCTTCTTTTAGCGACGTAGAAGTTTAAAACGGAAGAAATGGGACAATACTTTTACATCATTTCTGAAATCAGTTTTATTCCTATAACCTGTAAGCTATTCTAAAACTTCACAAACACGTCAGTGGATTTTTTTTTTTTAATGAGTGCTCCTGAGACCGTTGCTTTAAGTGTATTTTGGACCCAGCGTCCAGCACAGCGGCTCACACCATATGTAGACCTACGAGCAGACGGTTCGTTGGAAGGGGTCCCTGTTCCAGCTGGCGTCGGTTCCTCGGCCCCGGCCTCACGGCTGCTTTTCCTTTGCATGCGTCCCGAGCGCGCGAAGCTCTGCGTTCCCACTACGTGCCAGGCGTCGTGCCAGGTGTCGTGCCAGGTGTCGTTAGACATGGGGCGGAAAAGGGAAATGGAGCCAGTGCGGTTCGGGAAGTGAGCGTTACGATCTCCGTTTCACAGAAGAGGGGGTCGAGGTTCAGCGGGCGTTGGGCGTGAGGGACGAGGAGGGACGAGGAGGGACGAGGAGGGACGGCATTCTAGGGGAGGCAGCGACCGCGAAAGGAAGTGCTGGGGGGGGCGGGGGTGGCGTGCAGGGGCCAGGCCTGGTCAGCAGCTGCAGGCAGGTGCTGGAGCGAGGACGCAGGGGCCGCGGGCAGGTGGGGAGATGCACGGGAGCCTCAGCCAAAGGACTGGGAAGCCTTGGTAGGGGGCGAGAGCATCAGAGCATCGGAGTGGTTAACGGGGTTTGTGTTTAACAGAGGCCACACTGCTTCCGGGGTGGTGTTGCATTTCTGGGGGCTGCAGAGGCGGGGTGGTCCTGTGGGGGTTGCAGGAGGGGAGAGGAGGAGAGGTGTTGGAAGGGCACTTAGGAATCTGTCACGGTGATGCCGGCGAAGGCTGCGGGCCTCAAACTAGGCAGCACGGGGGTCTGGACAGGAGGGGCCCGCGGGGGAGAGTGGGCAGGTTGGCTTCGTGAGTCGGGCAGTAGCCGGTGGCGAAGAGTCGGGGGACCAGCTCGCTAGACTAACTGGTGGATGGTGTTTTTCTTTGAGTCAGGAGCGCGGGTTGCGGGGTGGGGCTGGGGACAGAGTCAGTAGAGGATTTGCCGCGTGTGGGTTCCTTACAAACACTCAGGTGGTGCCAGCTAGTAGGCGGCAGGTGTACCTGGTCTTTAAAGCGTCTTTCATCTCTGCAGGCCGCCCGCGGGTTTCCGTGCTATTTCTCTCTCCTGCATCTACAGCAGATTTGAAGCTAATTTACTTCTTACCTTTGTGTAGGGCCAGCCGTGTTCGTTAGGTTTCTGCCCCTTGTTTAGCTACGAAAGGAAATCGAGCCACGAGTCTGGGCACACTCCTCCCTAACGTGAGAAAGGTGTGAACTCGACAGTTTCTGGGGCGTCGGTGTAAATGGAGTGGTCAGTGATACAGCTTTTCAGGCGCTGCGCCCAGAATGCCGCCAGCTGAGCAGAGAGGTAAAATAGCACCTGGCCCAGGTGTACTCACTGGAGGCTAATGATTTGCCTACTCACGGCAAACTCGAGGCGTCGCCCTTGTTTGTGGACGGGTTAGCTTTCCATTTTACTGCTGTTGGCAAGGGGAAGATTCTCATCCTGGGAGGGAGATAGTCGTGGGAGCATTAAAGAAACACAACAGAAATCTGAATCATGTCGACACCGTCTTTGTGTCAAGTTACTTAAAAACTTTTCTGCCACTAGGCATGCAACTTTCAAACTATTTTATAGTGATACTTTTTTCCCTTGATTTTGAGAAGTTCACAGGTAGTAGGATAATTAGACGAAATGGAAAGAAGCAAAAATAAGAAAGAGCATGAAAGGGAAATGAAGTTTTAGGCAAAACTCAGCGAGAGTTCTAGGCCAACTCAAATTTACGGCTCGAACTTTCACCGTTTTCACTGGGGTTGGCGCAGGGGGAAGGGTCAGGGCTCGCCCTGCCATCTCTGACCCCTGACTGTGAGTGTTCGTGCCCCTCAGTGCTCTTGGACCTCCTGGTTTTTTTCCTGCTTGTTGACTCCGCAGCTCAGATTGTGATCACGTCACAGGAGCGTTTTTCTCCCTTCTTCTCGTTTCTTCCTCAGTGCGGTAATTTTCAATTCTTTTTGTTTGCTCATCGGCGGGACCCATGATCACAGGAAATAGTGCTGGGCCTGTGCTATGTATGTCAGATACACGAGGCCTGAGCTGCTCTGAGGAGACGGAGGGCCGACCTCTGCCCCGTGTCCCCCTCGGTGCTTCCGAAGGCTTTTTGTGAAACCTGGGCCTCAGAAGAGCCC
>NW_011889044.1:1323188-1325215 GCF_000151845.1 Pteropus vampyrus
CCGGTTTCCTGCGGTCTCGCTGACGACTGTGTCTTCTCTTTAAGACAGACCTGTGTCGTCTCCTGTGTCCCTCACCTGGCCCCTGTTGTTAGCTTGTCATCTCCTAGCGGCTTCTCATGGCCTTTCAACGGGATAAAGCGTTTTTGACGTGTGTTTTTAGAGGCATGTTTTATAAGACGTTGTTTGTAGCACCGGCGTTCACAGAGCAGCTCCTTCAGAGTCCTCAGTCAGGCTCCTGGTCACCGACTCCCGTGGACCCTCTCCCGCCTGACCTCTCACGAGACTTCCTGGGGTTCGGGACGTGCCCTTTCTCCCTTTCTCCTGGAGACGTTTCTCCCCCTTGGTCTCCATGCTGTCACCGCTTGGACTTTCCGCCTCTGGGAGGCTGCGTAGCGCAGCGGCTGACGGCCCGCAGGCCCAGCTCTGCTCCGGTTTGCTTGCTGCTTGTCCCCTGGGGGTTTGCCAGACCTTTCCAAGCCAGCCGGTGTGCTTCTTCACCTGTAGATGGGGTTCGGCCAAGGTCGAGGTGACCCACAGGAAGCTCGCCACCGCACTCGGCAGGTGTCGCTGCCTTCTGACTGCAGGTGACCGTCCCTCCTCCTCTGGCTCTTCCCTCCAGCCCGCTGACCCTGCCCGTCTGACCTCCCCGCCCCCCAGATGCAGGCATCACCTGTGTGCTGGTGACGCCCCAGCCTGCCTCTCCCCGAGCTGGCCTGCTGTGGAGATGGGCCAGACGGCCGGCCGCCCTTCCAGACTGCTCCTCCGCCCCGGCCGGTGCCCGTCTGTTCCTTTCCGAATCAGCTGCTCCTGACTCGTCTGACCTCGTCGTGTTAGTAGTTTTTAAGTCGTCCCGTCTGCACTCCCGCACAGCGCGTCCTGTTGGCCCGCTGCCGCCGCGGTCACTTCCGGTCACTTCTGGCCGGGCGTCCTCTGAGGCTCCCCCGCCCGGCAGGATGGGGTCACGCTTCCCAGCGAGGCCTCCCAGCCCCTCCTCGCCCCCAGACGTGACCTTCCCCGATTCGCGCAGCCTGTCTCAGCCTGTCGGAGCTCCGGACTCGTCACCGGATCCTCCCAGTCCGGCCTGGTCCCCCGTGTGCCGAGGTCCCCTCCCACACTGCCCTGCCACCCGAACGCGCCTGGCAACACCACGCGCGACTTTCCAGACATTCGGGAGGAGTTTTTCTAACTTCTTTCCACTCTTCCCAACTCAGTCGCCCTGGAGAAACCTCTGTGCACTTCGCTATTCCCTCGTCTGCCACCTTCTTTCGACTGTAGAGACCATGACTTTTTCCTGCGGACCAGGACAGTACTTGGCACGTGGAAGGCATCCCGAAATGGTTGTCAGGGCATCGAGTAAGCAGGCGAGCTAAGTCGTCTGTCAGCCTCAGTGCTCGGTGGCAGACCCCGTGGTATTCACTAATCTTCACGATGCCATCGCTGGTGTCTTCACACCCATTCGAGGTGGCCCCACTGGACAGAGCAGCTGCTGTTTTGCCCGAGAAATGGAACGTCTCCAGCGCGCACCAGTGCGCAAGGGCCGCCCCCTCGGACCTTAGCCACTTAACTCCTGGCGGTGTTTCTCTTCACTGTGTTGACCCCTTTCCGCCCCTTGGCCGCGACCCTCTGGGTCGGAGGGAACGAGGGCTGCCGTGTGGACGCTCGGGGCTGGGAGGCCACGCCGGGAGACACCCTTCTCCCCTCGGACTGTGTTCTTTGGGACTCACGGTCACACGGAAGTTTTCCTGGGTCCTCTCACGGTGACTGCTGTTCAGAGAAGAACCTTTCTTCTTTCCTTGGGCAAGAGGAGAGACTCCCGTCGCAGAGAAAATTATCCTGACTCTTGTTAAAGTGGAGGGGAAGACGCAGTGGGGCTGTGACCGCCACAGCAGGGGAGAGATGGGGTTCAAGGCCAAGTATAGCAACGGCAGCTGGGGATTTACAGTCAGCGAGCAGGGCGAGGGGGTCAGTGGGTAGCAAGTTACTAGGGGGAGACCTCAGGGGTGGGGGGATCCTTACTACACTGGCCT
>NW_011889044.1:1326926-1330704 GCF_000151845.1 Pteropus vampyrus
CGTCCCCTCCTGCACACCTGCCACTCTGCCTGTCTCCTTTTAGCCATTTAAAAGCCTCTCTTCCCAAGGACTTTCTCCTGTAACCACCTCGCCCTGGGGGACCCCTGCACCAGTGGCCACGTGTAGGACGCGCGTCCCCGTCTCTCCGAAGCACCCAGCCCACCCCTGCCACTCCACCCCTGCCATGGTGCCGCCTGTGCCCTCTGACCCGGCCTGTGCCCTCTGACCTGTGCCCTCTGACCCAGCCTGTGCCCTCTGACCTGTGCCCTCTGACCCAGCCTGTGCCCTCTGACCCTGCCGGGCCGGCTTGTCCGTCCTTCCTGAAAGCGGTTTTCTCCTCCTGCTGGAGTTTTCTCTCCCTCTGGACGCCTGCCCTCCTTGTCCCCGCCTGTCAGAACCCTTCCACCGGCAAGGCCGTTGCTCTGTGAAGCTTTTCCCCAAACTCCCCTGCAGCTCCTGTCCACTGAGAGAGCCCCCCGGGAACCGCGGGGGAGGCCTGGGCCTCTGCGGGAGCGCAGGTCGCTTTCTGCCTGAGCTCCCGGTTGTTTGTGCGTTTCTGTATTTTTCCGCCTAAATTGTCTGTAACTTGACAGCAGCGTCTCTGTGTTTCGCCTCTCAATTCCCTGTTAACACCCAACACATTGTGCCTTGTGAATAGCCGTTATCAGGAGTAACTATGAGTTGCAAGAAGCTGGAGGTGCACTAGGTTTTTCAAAAGTCAGGCTTATTTTCCCGCCTGCCTCACAGTGCGTCAGGAACAGGGGGAGTACACGTCGCACATATAACATTCCGTGTAGTGTAAATTTTATAGTTCCGTAGATTATTTAATACAGTGTATTTCATGAGGTTGAGGACTTAAGGTAACCGGGAAGCGGGGGGCGGTGGCTGTGGAGACGGTGGGCACGCAGGAGCCGGGACGTGACTCTGAACTTGAATTTCAGGCACGGACGAGGACAGCATCCTGACTCTGCTGACCTCGCGAAGCAACGCTCAGCGCCAGGAAATCGCCGCGGCTTTCAAGACGCTGTTTGGCAGGGTAAGACCGGACCTCAACCCAGGGAGCCCGAGGGCGGCGTGCGTTTCAAGACCAGGTTGAACCCCAGTAAAACATCATTTATTTAATGGTCGTGACTTGCCTACTCCTTCTTTCGTTCCCAGTGTCTTACGCGTCAGCTCACCCAGAGGCCGTGGAGGGCCGAGAGAGCCCCTCCTGTGCCTCCCACTCAAAAGGGCTTTCGTGTCTGATTTCTAGGTGTCAGCCTGTGTCACTATACTTCTTTATGGCACAGCCACAGTCTCGGTCCCTTTTGGGGTTAGCGTTTTAATAAAGGAGCTTTTAATTCATTGACTTACGTGCTCTTATTTGATTAACAGTTCAAGGTAAAAATTAAATTTGTTACTAAAGGAATTAGTATGTACCGGAGAACTTAAATGTAGTTTTATTATTCTTAAATAAACAGAAACAAATGGCATAGCAAAAAAAAAAAAAGAGAGAGAGAACGCTCTCGAAACGCCATTTCTAGTTGTCCGTGTGCTGGGGCGGAAACCCTAGGAAATACTGCTTTTCTTCCATAATTATGTGCGTGACTTCTCCACGGCGACGTCGTCCCTCGGTCGTCAGGCACTCAGAAATGAATGTGACCCATTGCGTCATAGCGTATTATTAGAAATTGAAAGAAAAGGAAAAAATGTCTTAAGTATGATAAGCCAGATTTTGTCTTTAGTAAAACACATTTATGATTTTTTTTCCAGTGGAATTTTTTTTTGAAGATAAACATCTTTCTCGGAACAGTGTTTTAAAAATAAAATATTTTTTTAGCCTACTTTCAAATATTTATTTAAAAAAAAAAACTCTTGAATTTAGGAAAAACATCTCTTGAAAACAAGTGGCTTTGCTTTGGTTTAAGCGTCAGGTGAGATGTCAGGAGTACATTATTCAAAGCTGCCTGGGGGGTGGGCAGAGGTCTGTTCCCCTCCGGTGCCTTTAACCTGGAGAATTCTCCAGGAATTCATCAGAGCGGGGGGCTGTCACTCATATTTAGGAAGGACACAGTTAACAAAGTTGTCTTCTCTGTGAATTAGGACCTTCTCGATGACCTGAAATCAGAACTGACTGGAAAATTTGAAAAACTGATCGTGGCTCTGATGAAACCGTCCTGGCTTTACGACGCCTACGAGCTGAAGCACGCACTTAAGGTAGAAAAGGGAGCGTGAGGGTGACCCTCTCACGAGTTGTTTATTCTGTGTGGCTAACACGTCGTCCTGTTTTTGTACATGAAAACTATTCGAATTATTTCAGTAAGGGTGTTTTGGAGGACAAAGCTGTGTGGGAGGCAATAAGAAGAAACGGAGGGAAGAAATTACAAGTGTGTCACGTAATCTTTTTGTATCACAAGTCAAATCAATGATAGAGGCTATTTGAAATTTGAATGTTTTTTTTTTTTTAACAGTCATTTATATTTTGTTTTCACGCCTGTTTTCTGATTTCGAGATATGTTTTAAAATGTTTCAGATTAGGCGTTTTGTCTTTTAAAACAGAAAGTTGGCTGATAAGGGAATAATATTGTTAATCATTCCAGGTTAAAAAAGAAAGCTTCAGAGAGAATTTTCAGATAAGACAGATTTTCTTCTACCCTTTCTTCTTTCCTTTCCTTCTAAACACTAAAATGAAGTAGCTGGTAAACTTGTTATAATTTCGTTGTAACTTCGTTGAATCCACAATAACCGAATGTGGATTCCCGTGACTGGTGTTTGGAATATTGTATAAATTTGGGTGCATTGAAACATCGGTTCAGACTTATGGGGCAGGAAACTGTTCAGTCATCATCGGTTAGATTTTGAAGGAATAAGGACACAGATTCAACAAGGAGATGATGTGGCTCAGGGATTCTCACGGACGAAGGGGAGGGAGGAGAAGGCCGATCAAGTTAGGGGACTTTGGGTGCTTGTCCTCTTCACTCTCCTGCAGTGATTCTTTGGGAATAAACAGAATCTTAGGTTATTGAAGAAAAGGGCGTTTTCGCAAAATGCTTCTCGAATGTTAGCGGGAGCAGAAATTCTGCCAGGGGATAAACCTATATTTTTCGGTGCTTGATTTTTTTTTGGTAAGAAACAGAAATATAAAGAAAATAAGGCTTAAATATACTATGTTTAAAAATTAAGTGCAGCGAGAGCATTGCTCATTCTCTTCTTATTTATTAGTGTAGGTAGAGTTATAATCAAAAAAAGAAAAACTGACTAAAGTTATTTTTCAGAATTCCAGAAAGCACGTCCCAATTCCTTTTACTACTTCAATTCCTAATGACTAAGCAATACTATATTTTTTGTTGCCTCTTTCCCCCGTGGACCTGTAGAAAACTTAATTTGGGGGTAGGGGTTTATGTTTTGAGGTGTAGATTGTTTGTCAGTGCTTCTCCCTGTAAATCTATGTAAAGTTCACAGTTTCTCTATGTCAGCCCATTTTTTTTTTTACTTAATAATGTTTTATTAAAATGTTTTACTTTGAAACCACTTAAACCGATATATCGCAAATTCGTATAACCTGTTACATATGTATATACACACATGTATGCACTAAACATTGTTTTTCATTAGATAAAAAGGGCTAAAACTGTCTGGAAAGAAAATTAATTTGAAATTTCTTAATTCTATAACTAAGAGAACTTATATACTAAAGAAACGAATGATATGTTGGATACTATTTATATCATTATGCAATCTGGGTAATATCTATTCTAGGAAAATCACTTTCTTTCGACTCTTATTGACATTTTTTTTT
>NW_011889044.1:1330754-1341876 GCF_000151845.1 Pteropus vampyrus
TTCCAGAAAGCACGTCCCAATTCCTTTTACTACTTCAATTCCTAATGACTAAGCAATACTATATTTTTTGTTGCCTCTTTCCCCCGTGGACCTGTAGAAAACTTAATTTGGGGGTAGGGGTTTATGTTTTGAGGTGTAGATTGTTTGTCAGTGCTTCTCCCTGTAAATCTATGTAAAGTTCACAGTTTCTCTATGTCAGCCCATTTTTTTTTTTACTTAATAATGTTTTATTAAAATGTTTTACTTTGAAACCACTTAAACCGATATATCGCAAATTCGTATAACCTGTTACATATGTATATACACACATGTATGCACTAAACATTGTTTTTCATTAGATAAAAAGGGCTAAAACTGTCTGGAAAGAAAATTAATTTGAAATTTCTTAATTCTATAACTAAGAGAACTTATATACTAAAGAAACGAATGATATGTTGGATACTATTTATATCATTATGCAATCTGGGTAATATCTATTCTAGGAAAATCACTTTCTTTCGACTCTTATTGACATTTTTTTTTCCCTATTAAAAATAAATCACACAGGGAGCCGGAACAAATGAAAAAGTACTGACGGAAATTATCGCTTCAAGGACCCCCAAAGAACTGACGGCCATCAAGCAGGTCTATGAAGAAGGTGCGTGTTTCCCGTTCTATTTCGTGCCATTGCCCCTGTCACGTTTCCACGTCTCTCGAGTCGACGCGTGTCTGTAGTTACGGGAGGCGGGCTGTCTGCAAGGGCCAGGTGCACGAATGAGTGAATGAGCAAAGAATGCAGTAATTGAAGCTAGTCTTCTCCTTCCGTAAGGAAGAGGCCATCTTTTCCTGTGCACACCGCTATTTCAATATTTGTAAGAAGCTTCTGATGAAGATGGAGTTTACTTTTAAATAGGATTTGTGACCGGCGTAGGGCTCTACAGATGGTCTTACATTAACCGTAAGACCTTAAGTGGTTTCTTCCTTCCTTATAAAATTCAGTTAGCGAAATTATCAAAGAGAAAAATGAACTTTGTCCAAATGAGAACTGATAAAAAAAGTTTGAGTAAATGTATGTCATTTTTGCAAATGGCAGGGCCCGAATGCTCTGCATTTTGATTTTTCTTTTTGGTGTGCCTTACTCTTTTTGTGTGGGAAAAAAAAATGTATTTTAATCTGAAGCATGCAATTTGGGTAATATCTATTCTAGGAAAATCACTTTCTTTTGACTCTTATTGACATTTTCTTTTTTCTATTGTGTCTGGAACCAAGAAAATGAAATGAAAAGTAAGGGCAGTAGAGAGAGCTGCTTCCTCGTCAGATTTCCTGTCACAGGCTCTCTTCCTACCTGACTGAGGGGGACCAGGCCCCCAGGTGGTCAACTCAGTCAGCAGGCCTCCCAGCCAGGGCCTCGAGCTAGGAAAACTGTCCTTGTCCTGGGGTTAGTTTGTCAGTCTTAGAAACGCACCGGAACCCAGCGAGTAGCAACAGTGTGAAATTCACAGCCACTCACTAAGCACCTTTCCCAGAGCCGAGTCTCTCTCTCCTGCTTCCCTTTCTTCGGTTGGACAGTCGTACGGGCATCTCAATGGCGGGTGCTCGCTTTTGAGTTCTATTTCATGTGATATCTATCTACCCCTGGGGCTGCTGACGTTGAAGAGCGAGCCTGCAGCTGCTGGATGACACACACAGTGCCGCAAGGGTCTAAAAACTGCATGTGGCCTCCTCGGCCGTGTTACTGTGCCCTGGCTGTGTGTCCGGCAGCGTGCTTGGCTGGTCACGAATGAGGCAGAGATGCGCGTAACACAGCTCCTGTCCTCGAGGAGTTTGCCATCTACGCGGGGTCTGATGTGACTTAAAACTGTGGTTGTTAAAGGGTAGTAAAATTCAGATTAGAGTCAAACGCCACAAATATTTAATGGAGGAAGTCATTTGGAGAAGAGAGGTCATCGCGGCTTTGGCCGTTAGAGGAGGCTTCGTGGTGCAGTCACGCGCTGAGCCGGGTTTCAAGACTACTTGGGTTCGGATAGGCGCCGAAGGCAGTTCTGGTCACCCCGCTGTCTGCAGCGCCGTGACGCAGAGCCACCGTCGCTGCGGGGACAGATCGAATAAGCACCATGAGGCTGTGCAGGTGGCTTCGCTGAATCACGAGGCTGATCGGGCCGCTGCGTGTGGTGGGGGTGGGGAAGGTAAGCCAGGCGGCTGCGGCCCGACCTGGGGGGTGGAGGCAAGAGGGGAGATCAGAGAGGGGACACACGCTTGAGAGGGTTCGATGGTGCATTATGGATGGGGTCGGAGCAGAAGAAGGAGTCAAGACTTCCTTTGAGGTTTTGTGTTTGGGTAACTGAAATAAACACATAACCCTTTGGACCTTTTAAAGCAGAAGTTTCAGGCTTTTAAAGTCTGTTTGTTTTCGGTTAATGATGAAATATTTAAGGGCCTTAAAGTAGTGCCCCCGTCCTGCCGTAGCAGCTGAGAGTGAGTGGGCCGGGCTGGGCCGTGGGCTCTGCCCTCGGTTCTCCCCTTCCTCTCCGGCCTCGGGTGAAATAGGGACGGAAGGGGCACGTTTGAAAGCATCACCTCTGTCTCTCAGAGGTACCTTTGCTGCAGAGGAAAACTTATCAGGGAGACAAGAGAGAAACGGACTCTCAGAGGATGGGAGGCTTTCGGAGACTCATCACGGAAACCGGTCGAAAGAAAGCAAAACGAAGTTTTAATTATGGTCGCGTGTGTTTTAGAGGCTTCGTAGTGCCGTCACGTGTCTGCGGATTAAAAACTACTTTGGTCGAGAGCGTTTCAGGTGGCCGAGTCATGATTTCGTCTGGACTCAGGTGCTTTCGGGAGACTAATTCGTTTTCGTCTCGCCACTCGGAGCATTCGGCTTTACGGTCTTCGGAGCACTCAGAGTCGGAGCCGAGGACGTGTAGGCCGACGAGCTGTTTCTTCCTGTCTGTCTTTCCGTTCGACCAGTGGGGCATCTTTTTCTGGTTGAAGGAAGCCGTACATAAGCATGACGTCATTCCGTTGCAGAGTATGGCTCGAGCCTGGAGGATGACGTCGTGGGAGACACCTCCGGCTACTACCAGAGGCTGCTGGTGGTCCTCCTGCAGGTACGGGGCGGGGACTGTTCACAGACTGACCGAAACATGCGAAGCTGGACGGGTCTGAGTCGAGGTCAGTCAGGGCACTTGAAATTCCTTTCATCATTTCTGGTACTTGCGTGATTATGGCCGTATGGTACCTGCGTGTGCACGCGCGTGTGTGTGCATGCATGTGTGTGTGTGTGCACGCGTTTCAGAAGCTGTGATCGGAACTCTCCATAGCTAACTCAGTTCTTTTTTGGATACCGCTGTCCTCTTTAATTCACAGAATTTAAAGTCAGGAGGGTCAGGTTGGTTTTGGACAGTGCTGTGTGATAATGTGAAATACTGTAGTTCCGATATCACCTTAATGAAAACACGTTAGTCCCAAGAGAGAAGGCTTTATGCGCCCGACCGTTAGGTGGGACCATTTTCCCTTTTGCACGGAGCCGCCCCTGTGATTCAGTGACGTGACGTGTCATCTCCCGCAGGCCAACAGAGACCCCGACGGTGCAATTGATGAAGCGCAGGTTGAGCAAGATGCTCAGGTGAGTGAGACCTAATTGGGGATGGCTGTACTGTGACACGTGCGTCAGAGAAGAGCCCGTGCGCGTGAAAGATCACGACGGGACTTATGGCAGCATCTAATGTCGTCTTGTTTATGGGTCGCATCGAAGACCCATGCAGGCAGATTTCTCTCATTTTGATGTGGGCAACAAAATATTTCATCTAAAAGCTGAAATGAAATAAAATGATATAAATAGTGAGTCCCACTTAGATATGTTATTATTATTATTTTTTTGTGATTATGGAACATTCACAAAAGAGATTAATTTTCAAGAAAACAGGTGTTACTGGTTCTACCGCCAAGGAGGCAGGAAGCTGCCGGGCAGGAGAGGATAAAGAATTAAGCATTTTAGTGACAAACGGTGTTTCATTCTATGATGGACGGCAGGGTTTTGTAGTATTTGGAAATTCCTTTCCCTATCCCTTGATAGAATCCTAAATAGGATCGTTCTTCCGTTAGCCGAGTTCTAGTGACTTCCAAATGAAGCTCTGCGCTTCAGTGGCATTTAAATCCCCCCACTGTCCCAGTGAGGCTTGTAGTGTCACCGCACGGGGAGGGGAGGGTTAGGGAATTGGGAAGACGAGCCTTGAGAACTGGAAGTCGGTAATGAAGGAAATTCCTTGGGATCCTAGGGTCACATACGGCATAGTGTTGCTCTGGTCCCACGTTTCTGTTAGTGGAACGCACAGTCTGAGTGTCGGCCGTGCACCGCTGAAAAGGGCAGCCCCTCCCCCACCCCACCCCCCGCAGGAGAAGGTCTGAGCCCCGACTGTGCTTAACGAGCCTCCGATTTCTGTCCCTCTGTCCCCTCCGTGTCCAGCCTCTCGCCCTGGCCCTCCTCCAGCCCCCTCCTGCCGTTCACCCTGCAGAGTCTGCCGCCGGGGTCAGCCCTCAGGTTAGCTGCTTTTGGAGCCCTGCCTGGCTCCCCAAGTGCGTGTCAAGTGCCCTTCCAGGGAAGAGTAGCCTCACGCATGTCCGGTCACTGTCCTCGCCACCTGATCTTGAAGCTGCCTATTTACTCGACTGCCTAGCCAGGGCACTCCAAGCCATTGGTCCTTGTATCCTCAGCTCCAGCATAGAGCGGGCACTCAGTAAATGACCGATGAGTGACTCTGAAGTAGAGGGGACGAGTTCCCCGTCACAGATGAAGCTGAGGCTCAGGGATTTGACAGACAAGCCCACGGCCCCAGGAGTAGCCGGGGGCCCGCCCTCGTTCTGGGGGACAGTCTCTGTGTCCTTGTCTGTGGGCCCCTCTCGTAGGAGGCCTCATTAAACACAGATGGGAAGGGCGGGTCTAGCTTAACCCCGCTCCTTGGGCGGACCCCTTCTGGGATAGGGTAACCTCAGTGTCTTTGCGGGCAGACCTGAAACCCCCTAACTAATTTTCCTGCCTAACTCCTTTCTAAGAGCCACGAACCTCCTTATTAGTGTGGATGTTGAGGGACGGGAGGTCTCTTTTTCCTTATCTACTTCCTGCTGAGAAGGGCCGTAGTCCTTGCCTCCTGGAGTGTCTCTGCCTCAGTCAGGGCAGGGTCTTGGGTTTCCTGCTGAAGTGCCACGTCAGTCCCTAGACAAGGAAAAGAAGATACAGACTTATTATTGAAGTCATATATCTATTAATTTCTATTAATGATTTGCC
Source organism: Pteropus vampyrus (assembly GCF_000151845.1). Classification (NCBI taxonomy): domain Eukaryota; kingdom Metazoa; phylum Chordata; class Mammalia; order Chiroptera; family Pteropodidae; genus Pteropus; species Pteropus vampyrus. The sequence goes on from NW_011889044.1 coordinate 1,336,018, forward strand.
TATTGAGTGAAGGGAAACAGGCTTGGTTAATATATTTCTTAAAGAGTAAATAAAAAGAAAAAGACCTTCGGCCTAAAGTCCCCTCGCCTCAGACTCTAAGGGCCCCGTCTGGCCTAACGCCATTTCTGCTAACAATGAGCCAGGGACCCTTATCAATAGCCAGAGGATCTGAGTCGCCAGTTTCAGGGCAATTATCAGGATTTGAGGGAGAGGGCCTTTTTCCCAAAGAAAGGAAAAAAACTTAACTAGGTTTACTAAGAAAGATTAAGAACTCTGCAAGAGATGTCCCATTTCATTTCCCGCTAAAAGAGTAAGAACTTTACAAGTGATGTCCTGTCTCACCAGCACAAGATGACAAGTGCTGCCGAGCAGAACTGTGGGGCTTCAGTCACTTCTCTCTGCAGAGCAGGCACGGCCCTGCCTGCCACGTGGGCGGGAGCAGCCGGGGGCCCGCCAGCCCCCGCGGCTGCCAGCGTGGGACCTACCCGCGTGTTCGTGCCGATTCCAGCCCGGCAGAACTGGTCACCCTGTCAGGGTCGGGAAAAGGCGCCCACACACTTACACCTGTGACAAGGGCACTGGGCCGTCAGCGCCAGCGGGAAGCTGAGATTTCTTAGTTGAGAGTCAGCCAGACGAGTAAAGGGCCGTTTTCATGAGCTTTCCAGTTTTTTCTCTGCCGATACCTGGCACCAAGAGCGCTCCCCCCACCGCGCCCCCCCCTACCCCCCGCAGGGTTTGATAAGCCGCGGTGAGTCACTCGCCCGGGGCCCGCACATCCCACAGACACCCTGCTTTACTTTTTAACGTTTCTGACCGTTAAACTGATTTTACCACCCATCTTCCCCCCATGTCCTTGTCTTATGCTGTCTCGGGAGAGGAAGCTGAACCCCACCTAGGGCAAGCAGGGGTCGTGCAGGGGGAGGGGAGGCAGTGTTCACTGAGCGCCTGCTGCTGCCGGTCACCTGACTCTGTGAGTCGGAGGCTCCGTCAGTGACACGCAGACGTGTGACTCCTGCTGTGCAGGCGAGCACACGGGCCCAGGGGGACCTGCAGCAGCTCGCCTAGGACTCACGGACGAGTTGGGGACCTGGGCTTGTTGGCTCCCAGGTCACACGGTGCTCGGGCTGAACCGTGAAGCCCCTCGCAGGGTGGGGGGCGTCCCTCACGCAGACAGCCCGCGGGTGCGGGGCACAGGGCGCCTCACTTGAAGGAAGGACCCTGTGGAAAAGCAGGACGAAATAAGACACACATGTCTGCCCTGCAAGGGGCCACCCCCGTCGTTACTGCATGGGATTCACCCAACAGTGGCTTCAGCATGCTGTCGACCCCAAACATAATTCTTCTGGGAAAACGAGGTTGTAGTTAAAATAGTTTCGCCAGCTGTTCCCAGACAGCAGGCTTAACCACTGTTCTCCTGGAGGAGACGCCTCGAAATCTAGGGCAGTCAGTAAGAAGGGCGAGCAGCTGCAGCGCCCGCAGCACCCCACGGGGTCCCCCCCACCCCCAGTTAGCGCAGGAGCCGTCTCTGCGTGGGAGACACGGGAGGGGAGGAACCAGCATCTTCAGGACGTTCGCATTCGTGGCAATTCTTATCGTATTTACGTTTCTCTGTTTTATGAGATTTCTCGATGAACCTGAATTGTTTTTGTGATTAGATCCAGGAGGTTGTTTTAAGAGAGGTTTGTCACCCCAGGCTGTGGTTCCCAACTTTAGCTACTTCCTTCTCCTTCTCTTTAACTGGAACTTTCTCTCCAGCTTTGAAGAGTATGCTTACGGGACCAGGAATGATAGTGTTTATTTTTATCATTAAAATAATTTCAAAATTGAGTATAGAGGTGTAACTTATTTTTTTTTTTTTTTAATTCTCTGGACATATAATAAAAGATCTATACCACCATAATCCATATTCTTAAACATATTGTGATTAAAATTCCTACATCCAAACTCCTGTGATCACTTCCTGCCCGGATTCGCTTTGCCCCTGCGGGGTGGGGCAGCACCAAGGAGCAGTCTCGGCAAATTGTATTCGCCTTGGCAAAACATACTTACCTTGAAACGAACACCTGAAAGGGTAGTATAGGCATTTTAAAGACTGATTCTCAGCATATTGATAAATTATCCACATCTACATATAAGGGACTCAGATTTAATGATGTTCGTATATAATTTTATTTTTTTTTCAGCAATTATATCAACACTGAAAAGCGTATATTCTTTCCCTGTAAAAGAATAAATACAGAACTCAAACTCTTCAACATGTGAACGTTAAGTGCCAGGCACTGCTATACCCACAGCCTTGTAAAAAGTCATTTGATCTTTTAGAAACGTGAAGACTTTGTAGCTAGCTTTGGTTACGTTTCAGTTGTAACAAGGACACATGGAGTCCCTTGTACCAGGCGTTGGCAAACAGCTACCATATGTGAAGCAGAAAAGGCGGACGGCTTGGCTCCTGGTTGGACCCCTTCCCAGCCCGGACGTGGCCGCCCCGGCAGAGAGGGACTCAACTTCCTGCCGGCCACGCCCTTGCTCTGGGAAGATAGGGGTCACGGCAGACGTTTGGGGAACCTCTTGCCTCTCACCGCTGCTGTGCATCGCTGCTTTGACCCGTCCGTCTCCCGTGGCACAGTTCAGTGCCAGCTCCAAAGCGGCTCCAAACTCAGCTCATTGTTTCAGAGCAGGAAACATTAGAATCGAAAAGTATACGATGATGAATCAGGTGAATTAACATCCAGGGAGTCAAACGCAGATGTGATAAGAACCGGGAGACGAGGTGGAGGAACCAGTTATTAATCGAGGTTGAAATCTTCACAGGCTTTGTTTCAGGCCGGAGAACTTAAATGGGGGACGGACGAAGAAAAGTTCATCACCATCTTTGGCACACGAAGTGTGTCTCATTTGAGAAGGGGTGAGTGAAAACCATGTGCACGCTACAGATATTTTGCTTAGTTTTGAACATATAGGAGCCAGAGTGGCAGGACACCTGCTCCGTCACAGGCGCGTAACTGAACGGATCAGCGTTTGCATTTCTTCCTTTGGGCGACCTTGAGAAATCTCGTAATTCTCTGTGCTGCTGCTGTTGCTTTTACGAAACGAGACGTCCGTAGACCAAGTTTTGCTGTCAGGGTGATGCGGGAGGTGGGCCTGTAGATCGTCACCGTCAGGCACAGACCGCTGAGTTGTGGCTCACTCCAGGCATCTCCTGGGTAGTGGTACCGAAGGCCTTAGCTCTGGGTGTCCTCAGCGCGTGTGGTGTCAGGTAGGAATGAGTTCAGTGGCAAGTGACAGAAAATCCTCCTCATAGGGGCCCTAAAAATTGAGTTTTCCATAGATGAGAGCCTTGGCTAATCTGGCAGGGCCTCAGCTCTTCCGTTTCTCTGCTCCACTGTTCTTAGTGTTTGGATTTCGTTCTTATACTTGGTAGCTCATGGTCACAGAATGGCTGCAAGCACACCACTGGTTTTCATAGCAAGAAGAAAGGAAAAGGCTAAACCAATCATATCTGTCTATCACTTTTCATAAGGAAAAAAGAAAGGTTTCTCGGAGTCGCCTCCAACAGATTTACCTTTCGGTCATTTGTTGTAGGAGGGGCTGGAAAATGTTCCAGAGAACATTTATAACCTGTTTTTTTAGGGCTTGACGCATTGAGGCTCTCAACAAAATCAGGGTTCTGTCGGCAGGGAACAAGGGGGAGATTTGTGTTCGGTAGGACAATACCTGTTGAAATATCTTCTTTCTGGAAACAGTGATCCTGACGTGGTTCAGAAGTCATTTTCCTGTTTTCTAGTGTTCGACAAATACATGACCATATCAGGATTTCAGATCGAGGAAACCATTGACCGGGAGACTTCTGGTCATTTGGAGCAACTCCTCCTTGCTGTTGGTAGGTTTTTTTTACAATGTAAATTTTACAAGAAAAGTTCATAATTTGACAAACAAGTATATAACACTTATGGTGCTAAGAGATAAAGTATGTTATTCAGTTGAAGCTGTCACTGAAAATAACCACCTATTCATGAAAAGGAGAGCTTAGCATAGTGTTTGGGTGAAGTAAACTAAATTTCTAGTTCGAAGCCTGTCTGATGTTGGAAATACAAGATTGGTTCATCGGATCCGATGTAAATACCAAGAGAATGGTTTAAAAATCATTTTGAAGCCGCGTTAAAAATATTACTGTTCGTTATGTGCCTGAAATGTGGGCATTATCCCAGGGGTCTGTAAATGTCATTTCTGGCACCTGTGGAACATAGGCTTCTGAATCGTCCTCACAGCTTTGAGGCTGACTGAGAAACTGGCATCTGATCTAGTAAAAGTATCTTGGATAGAATAGAAGATGTGACGATGGCTGTTTTCAGATTAAGTAATTTGGCATTTATTTTAGGTAAGTATTCAGCATAATCTGGAAGGATGAGAGAACTGAGTTTGGGCAGTTTGTTGCAGTATCATCCACTCTCCAAAGCCAGGGAGACTCTAGCGAGTGCCCAGTGGTCCTAGTTTTCATACGGGTTTGGAGGGAACGTGTGTCTGCTTATTGTTCTGCGTATCGGGCGTTGAGCTCAGGATTTTGTGCAGTGTCTCCCCTGGAGAGTAAGCTAGAGACATGCACGGACCAGACGAACAGCAGCCTCTCGTTTGAGTCCACAGCTAATGAATTTTAACGGAAAAGTTTTAGACATCCCTTTTGTGGTTAGAATACACATAAAAATGATGACATTTTCCGTCACTGACGGCCGTTTTTCTTAAGCACTGGAAAAGACAATGACTCCCCTCTCCGCCCCCCATCGAAGGATTGCTGTTTTGTGTATTAAGGGATTTTCACAGGACAGTTTCTGAGGCTCAGCAGACGGAGGTCCGAGTGGCCCCTGGACAGGGAAGGCGTCCTTTCTTGGCTGGCGGCAGTCGAGCTGGTGCTTCTGCCAAAATGGGGACGTCTCGTGCCGCTCCATGTGTGCCATGGACGTGCAGCAAAAAGCAGCATGGAGGGAACACCCAGGTCTCGATGACGGGAGGACAGCCCGGGGCTCGTCAGGGACTAGGTGGAGCAGGAGTCTCCTGCTGTTCGCTTGAATCTATTGGAGCGGAACCTTCCAGCATGTTTGCATCATTGATCAGGGGTGACATGGTGGCGTCACAAGCAGGCTGCCCAATCTGCTGTAGCAAGAAGATGCTCACAGAACGGGGCCCCCTGGAGGCCTCCCCCTCCCCGCCCCCCACATCCCTCTGTGTGGGACTGAGGCCTGAGGCGGGGCTCAAGCCCCTGTCCACGGGCGGGCTCGTGGGGACGAGCTCTCCTTCAGCCTGTGACTTTACACCGTGCGTGAGCAGAGCCAGAGCGCGAGGCGGCCTTCGAGTTTTAGTGACTTGGTCCTTTGCGCAGCAGAACAGCGTCTGACGTTGTGTTTCTTGTTTTCTCAGTGAAATCCATCCGCAGCATCCCCGCCTACCTCGCGGAAACGCTCTACTATGCCATGAAGGCAAGTGTACCCCTGGGCTCCGCGCCCCGATTCGCGTCCCCCTAGTTATCACCCTTCTCCGCGCGCGATGGTGTTTGAGATGACTGACTTTGGAGTTCAGTTCACCGAATTGTTTTTACTTGATCCATTCGCCTGCACCCAGGCGCGTTTGATGCTCGGCTGACGTTTTCAAACAACGTGCCTCTCTCCTTTTCCTTCGTGAAGGGGGCCGGAACGGATGACCACACCCTCATCCGGGTGCTGGTTTCCAGGAGCGAGATCGATCTGCTGAACATCAGGAAGGAGTTCAGGAAGAACTTCGCCACCTCCCTGTACTCCATGATCAAGGTAGTAGCACCTTCCCGTCCTTCGGTTCCGTCTGCAAAGCCCCAGGCGGCCGGTGTCCAGC
>NW_011889044.1:1341926-1343106 GCF_000151845.1 Pteropus vampyrus
CCTCCCTGTACTCCATGATCAAGGTAGTAGCACCTTCCCGTCCTTCGGTTCCGTCTGCAAAGCCCCAGGCGGCCGGTGTCCAGCAGGCGAGGCAGTCCTGGCGCTGTGGCTCGGGGGGCTGGGCGGGCTGTGTCCCGCGGTCCACGCCGGCTCCCGGGGGAACCTGGCTCTTGGTGAGGCTGAGGCTCTGGGCGAGTTCCGAGGCATCATTCCGTGGTGGCCACGGAGAGCCCAGCGCGCCCGCCCCGTGGCCATGGTTACCCTGTGCGTGTTCCCTCCTCGGTTGGTTCCGGCTGTCTTTTTAAGTCCCTTTCTTTGGTCTCGGCCTCTCCTTTCTTGATTGTCCCCTATCCCCTTATCTCCAGTACTGGCTCGTAGTTCAGGAAAGAACCAACCAGGCCACATCAGGAGGAAGTCGGGAGCTTAGGTATCACTCTCTTTGTTGTTGTAAAAACAAGGGACGCTGCAGCGCAGGATTAAGCGCGGCTTACGGCCTTTCGACCTTCCTTCCTCCGTCCCTCCTCCGTCCTGTGCACGGGCTGGGGGGGGGGGGGGGTTCTCTGTCTCCCCCACCTGTCTCCACCTCGCCCTCTCCTTTTTGATGAAGCGGGGTGTGGGCCGTGGGCAGAGCCGCACCTCGGCCAAGCCGGCTGCCCGCTCCCGTGAGTCGTGTGCCGTGTGTCGTGTGTCGTGTGTCTGGGCTGTAGGGCCCTAGAGTTCTCCCATGTTCTCATACTTGCCACGTTGTTTAAAATCTGTCACACGCGCCTGCGTGTGGGCCAAGCGCAGGCAAAGCACACCCTGCCCTTCTGTCCTCGAGGCACAGCTATGAGCCGGGCCGTTCCAGCCCCCTCCCCGTAACCCGCCCAGCGTGATACACACTCCGCGTCGGTCCAGAGAGCGGGCTTTGAGTGCAGTTGGGAGCTTCGTGTGCCCCGCGCCACCCGGGGCGAGCACACTGCACTCTCAGACCGGCGCCTTCCGGGGCGGACGGGCAGACTGAGACCGCGAGTCACGTCCCGGGGACCGTCGCTGAGTCCCAGAGGCCACCCGCTTGGGGGCAGAGTCAGGAATAAAAGTGGTCGCCAGGCAGGTCTTAGCTTCAGCTCTCCGTGGCTCCCGTGCGGGACGGAGGTGACGGAGAGCTTCCGGTTCCAGAGTGACACGTCCGGGGACTATG
>NW_011889044.1:1343486-1348029 GCF_000151845.1 Pteropus vampyrus
GGGCCCGCGCTCCGACCCTCATGGCCCCAAAGTCCTCGCACGCAGCTCACGGCCGCTTCGTCTTCGTTCCCATTAAGAGGTCAGACTGCGTTTAGCCTTTTTAATTAACTTCATTTATATTAAATTGGTAGTTTAGCCTTTTTAATTAACTTCATTTATATTAAATTGGTAACCCTATGGCCTTAATTGGAACCTCAGCCTTGAAATGATGAATTCCTGGAAGCGTTACTAATCTAATTTGCCACTGAATTAAACCGGAAAAGTGAAATAAACATTTCCTTCGCCCTCCGGTGTGCGGGTGTGTATTTGTGTATTTACAAAAGGTATCTAATATTTAACCATCGTATCTGTTTTCCAGCTAGTCAATTGACATTGGTGCCAGTTGACAACTCAGTCTGGATGCATGCCCAGGAGAGGGATTGCTGGGTTTTGCTAATCCGCTACCTCGACCACACCTTTACCTTCCCAGCAGGACGTACACGTCCGTGTGTGTTCTTGTTATTGATTAGCACTCTTCAGGCTAACAAAGTCCCTTTGACATCCCCTGTACGTCGTTCGGCAGTGATGAACTGCTCAGGCTTTGCTTGTCTGGAAAATTCCTTCTCCAATTCTGAAGGACAGTTTGCTGGGTCGTCATTGATTAGCACTTTTGGGTTCCCCCATCCCCCCCGAACTTTGAATATGTCATGCCACTCCCTTCTGGCCTGCAAACTTTCTGCTGAAAATCTGCTGATAGGCAAATGGGAGTTTCCTCGTACATAAAAAGGGAACTGTTTTTGGATGCTTTTTTTTGTTTTTTCATTTTTTTCGTTTTTTTTAAACGTTTGGCACTTCCATCGTAATGCGTCCTGGTGTAGGCCTCTTCGGGGTCATCTTGCTCGGGGCTCTCTGGGATGCTGGACCTGGCTGTCTCTTTTCCCAGGTTACGGACCTTTTCAGCCATTATTTCTGGAAATACGTTTTTCTGGCCCTTTCGCTCTTTCTTCCTGGGACCCACCCCTGTCACGTGGCTGTTGGTCGACGTGATGTCCCATCCGTCCCTTAAGCTGTCACTCCTTTTCACCCTCTTTTTTCTCTGCTGCTCTGAGTTCCGCTGTCCCGTCTTCGGGTGCCCTGGCCCCCTTTTTTCTGCTCCGTTCTGTCTGCTGTTGGGCCCCACGACTGCATTTTTCATTCATTTCAGTCATCGTTTTCTCCAGCTCTGTGATTTCCGGTATTTTCTTCTATTTTCCATCTCTTTTGAAATTCTCACTTTGTTTATCCCTCCTAAGTTTGGTGAACGTCTTTCTGACTTTTTTTTTTTTTTAACTTTTTATGAGGTGCATGATTTATCTCCATTTCATGAAGGTCTGTGTCGGACGCTTTTCCTTGTTCTTTGGCCGGGGACATGTTCTGTTTCTTCCTTTTCCTTAGCTCTCAGTGTCGGTTTCCACGCCGTAGAGTAAAGAGCCAGGTCTCCAGCTCATCGTCCAGCTGCGCCCCGCCCCAGCTCTTGGCTGTCGCAGCCCGCTTTCCTCGGAGTGGCTCCCAGGGCCTGTGGATGTGCAGGGAGGGTTTCGGTCAGCTCCTGGGGAGCCAGACCCCCAGGGGAGACGAGGAGGCAGGCTTTTCTGTTGGCTCTCTCTGCACTGAGTCTTGGGGCGACGGCCGTTTAAGATAGCTTTTGTGCTTGCTACCAGCCCTTTGAACCTGAGCATCGAACGCCCGCTGACCACCAGATACGTTGTAAAGATAGGTGTCTTTCCAAACAGAAAGACTGATGTGGGCTTCAGTGAGCTGTCTCTGCTGTGCCCTGGGGGAGGGTCGCCGGCTGGAAGCTGTCCCTTGTAACAGCCCTGTGAGTCGCAGAAGGACAAGCCCCGCTGGGCACCAGAGCCAGGCACTTCAGGAGTGTCTCCTTGGTAGCAGCTGCAAAATCATCGTGCCACCCAAGTGCACTGGCGACGGCAGCCTGCGGTGAGGCAGAGGCAGAGTGTGAAGATGGCACCCGGCAGCCGGTGTCCCCAGAGAGCACCCCGGCTGTCCTGTGAGGGTGCCACGCCGGACGCCTGGCCCTGGGGAAGGAAGCTCCAGGCTAGGCAAACGGGGCTCTTTCACAGAGACTGGGTGTGCGTGTCAGTGTGCAGCCCGTGTGGTGCCCTAGTGGTGGCACCCGCTGCCGTCCCCTGGGACCCAGGAGCACACGCTGCACTGGCCTCCAGAGCCAGGTGCTCAGAGGGCAGCAGCCTGGGGATGGGATGGGCGCCAGAATGCGTGCCCAAGCTCACCGTGGGGGAGCAGTATGCACGGCGGCAGAGGGCGCCTGTCCTTGGCGTCTGTCCTTGGCGCCTGTCTTTGGTGTCTGTCCTTGCCGCTCCCGGGAGAAGCACGCCAGCCCGGCCCCGTGAGCTTCACAGGAAGCCGCCTCGGGCGCTGCGTGAGGATGAGGTAACAGGCCCGTGTCACAGCCAGGCTGGGTGGCCGCCAGTGAAGGATCCTTCTGCATTTGTCCCCGTGGGGCCCAAGGGCATCAGGCCACCAGCCCCCAGGGCCAAGCGATTTAGGGGGGCTGTCTCTGGGGTGGCCCAGTGGACAAGATCCTTTCCGGAAGATGCCAGCGGTGACGAGTGAGGTGAAGGGACACCGCGAAGGTGGCACCTCCTGGGCTCCGTCTTTGAAGGTTCTAGAAGCACCTGGATGTGTTCGTTAGCTGCCCGTGCTCATGCCGACACCTTGGGATAAGCACGTCAGGCTCTGTCACGGAAAGTCGTGGCCACGGTGGCCTTGGTGGCCTTGAGCAGCCCTGGAGCTCTCAGTGCGTGGTGGCCCGTGGGGCTTGTGGGCGGGAGCCCTGTTGGTTTTCAGGTGCAGGTCTTGAAAGTCGGGGTGCTTGATGTGAGTTTCAACGCTTGCACTCCTCAGGGAGGAGCTCGGGGTTCCGAGTCCCCCCGACTGTGGGTTCCCTGCGGGGTGTGGGACTGACGGGATTGGTCTCAGCCTCCCCCACCCGCTTCAATGGGCTTGTTCCTCGCTTGCCCCGTGTGTAGGAGGCGCTCAGCTCATTTCTGGTTTTATTTCAGAGGACACTGAATGTCACCGGAGTCAGTGTGTCCGAGGCGGCATCAGTTTTCAGATGTCAGACAGTCTTGCATTCCCAGGACAATGTGCACTTTGTCATGATGTATTACGATTTTTATACATTTCTGGATTTGTTTCCTAATATATTTTTGAGGATTTTTGTTTTTTATGTTCAGGAGGCATGTTGGCCTGTAGATTTTTTTCCCCTTTAAATATTTTTGTCCAGTTTCAGTATCAGAGTAATGCTGGCCTCATAAAATGAATTGGAAATTATTTCTTCTTATTCTATCTTGTACAGAAGTTTGTGGACTTGGCATGAAAAATTTCCTTGTGGGTTTGGTACATTGGCCAGTGAAGTAAGTCATGAGCTTTTTTTTGGACGAGGGGGTTTAAAGTACAAATTCGAATAGATATATGTGTATATATTTATATACCTTTTAATATAGAGACATCAAATACATATTTATGCCTCACAAACTCAGTGGCTTGAAATACCACGTTATTGTTTTTGAGTTCTAGAGGTCAGTCCAAAAGCAGCCTCGCCGCCTGAAGTCGAGGCGTGGGCGGGGCCGTGTTCCTCCTGGAGGCTCCAGGGGAGAAGTCAGTTCCTTGTCTGTTCCAGCTCCTAGAGGTCACCTGCATTCCACACCTCTCCAGCCCTTCCTCCATCTTCAAAGCCAGCGACCAGGTCACCGATTTCTGCTTCCTGAGCTCACATCTCCTCCGACTCTGCCTCTTTCCCTTTCAAGGACTCTGCGGTCCACTTTGGGTCCGCTTGGATAATGCAGGTATTCCCCCCACCTGAGATCACCTCTGGACGTCCTCTCTTGCTGTGTGAGGTCACATATGCACCGATTCCGGAGATTAAGACATGGATGAGGGGCTTTTTTTCTGCCTACCCCAGATGGTTTCAAGAAAATGCCGCTGTAGTGTGCACAGCATTTTCTCTTAGGGTGGAGGTGATGCCCCAAGTCCTAGCTGTCAGCGGAGCTTCCAGATAACATGCCTTCGCTCCTCAATGTAGCAGACGTCAGTGCGGAAAGACGTTTCATTTTGTACTCGTACCTAATTTTAATGAGTAAACCCCTCTGGCGCTGTTCGTCAGTCATGCACCACGTCTGCGGCAGTCTCTCCTGCGCCCAGCAGGGGGTGCTCTGGGCGTAAGTTTGAGTCACGTTCCTACCACACTGTTTGCCTTGAACTTTCAAATGTTTCAGCATGGGGGGGCGTTCCCACACAGTCTTCCCAGCGCCAGCGCTGGGAGAAACGCAGATCTAGATTCGAATCCCCTCCTTGGTTACTCATCTGTCGCTGGGTGGTTTGGAATCATCTTGTTTCCCTGGTTTAGGAGGTTCAGTTTTGTTTTAGAAACGGGTTCGTTTTCCCCCGCGTGATTTTTAGTCGTCTGATGAGTTCCCACCTTCTCTCCTGCTTCCAGCCCTTCAGGGGAGCGTGGAGCACAGAGCAGGTGTCCTTCCCCGTAAAG
>NW_011889044.1:1348929-1359956 GCF_000151845.1 Pteropus vampyrus
CCACTTTCCCTGTCGGTTCCCTGCTGCAGTTGACGGCGATCGGGGTGCTTCCCGTGGGCCTTTGTCTCCCGCCCCCTCTGGGCACTTACGCCCCGTCCTGGTTCGTCTCATGGTTACCTAGCAACCTTCCACCACGTGCGCACGCATTCTTTCTCGTCTCAACAACTGTAGGAAGAGTCTCCAGACGCCCCGCGCCGAAAGCCCAGGACACGGGGCCTCTGTCCTTCACTTCTCACCCCTCTGCCGGCTCCTGTCAGCTGTGGTTTTGCTTTTCAAACGGGCAGGGCCGACCGAGTCTACTTGCTCCACGCTTCATTCTGTTCCATGATCCCGAATAGGTCGTCTGTCAGCACATTGATTCTAGGATTCGGGAGGAGAAGCGCTTAGATTATTGACGAACGTCTAACCTGGCTGTGTTTCCGCGATTTCATTTCCCTTCCCGGGTCCCCGGATCTCCCATCTGCCTTTAGTCTTTCTTAGGTGCCTGCAGTGTCCAAGTGTGTGCGACGTCTGTGGCACCTTCTGCACATTTTCCCTCCTGGCATTTCTTTGCCGGAGCACGGCCCCTCCATCCTCTACCGAACTGGACCGATTCTTCCTGTGCCGCAGCGCTGGGGGCTTCTACACACCGGCATGGGGGTGGCTTAGCTCTGCTCATACTCGCAGTGACTTGGTTCTCCTAGGGAGGATGGACTCCCTCCCTCCCTCCCTCCCTCCCTCCCTCCCTCTTTCTGTGGCTGGGGGTGGGGGTTGGGAGCTGGCGGGGGGTTCTGAGCTCCAGGGTGTTGGGCGTTTACGTGCCTTGTTTCATACAGACTTTCGGGGGACTCTTCTGCTCCAGGCCCTGCATGTCACTGTCCCCCCCATGCCACTCAGCAGCTTTCCTGGGGTGCCATGGGGCAGACCACGTTGGTCTTTTCCGGCAGCCTCTCCTCCGTGTGTTTTCATTCACCACCACCTCTCCTGCGGATCCCACGGGGTTTCTCTCGCGCTGACGGCCTCCCTCCATTTTTCTCTTGGATGGTGAGGCGTTTAAGGCCTCGCTTCTCATTTTGATAGCGCCCAGGTTTCGTCGTTGCTCGGACTGCCATCGGAACTGGAAGTCCCCAGGTGACTTAAGTGCCGCCGTGCAGCCTACTTCCCTGCGCCCTTGTCACCTCACGTCCCCGCGTTCCAGCCTCTCAGCCCCGTTCCCGCGGCCAGGCCACCAGCTCTTAACGGCCGATATATCTTACATGTCGCGCAGCAGACGGAGATTTGTTACTTCGAGCTGCTGGTCACCCCGCTCAGCCCTCTCCTCTGCCGAACTCTGTCTCCCGAGGGCATTTCTCAGCCCCGCACTCTGCTCCGCCTTGTGGGTCTGGCACTGATAGGGTTTTAATCATTGAATTATTTCTCATCTTGATGAGCGAAAAGCCCAAGTACATATATGGAAGGAGACATCGTAGAAACTTTGTTGATAGCGTGAAGGAATAGATCGATGTGCTTTTTATTTTTAAATAAAAGTCTTCATCTTTCTAATTAAGAGAGTGAATAGGTTTGTCAAAAAGGAGAACAGTGTAGGGTAGAGACATGCACCGAAAATCAGCAGAAGCTCGAGGCCATGCGATTCTCATTCCTTTTTGCTTAAATGATGATTAGAACAGCTAAACTGGAGCTGTTGCTTAGAGCCCAACAGACTTTTAGAGGTCATAAGAAGTTCAAGAAGTTTCAGTCATAGTTGACACCGAGGATCCTCTCTCTTAGTGGAAAGCGTTTGTCTCTGCTTGAGAAGAACTTGCAGTCTGTCGTGGCCGGTCCCCACTTGTGGGCAGGTCCTGAAGACCCTACCCAACCCGTAGTTGCGCTGGGCGGAGCTGGACATCACCCACAGGAAGACAAAGCTGGTGCCAGGGTGTCAGAGGGGGAGGGGGAGGGGAGGGAAGGAGAGAGGAGAGAGGGAAAGAAGAGAGAGATTGATTCAGCACCAGTGACGGAGAATTTTAGTATTTGAGAATTTAGAACAAAATGATTTTCTTATAGCATAACTAAGTTTTCTATCAGTTCAAAAACAAAGTTGTATTCTTTGATACCGCTGGGTGGGGGCGCTTGCCTGGGGGAGTGGAGGACAGAGCTCTTGGTTTGGGGGAGGCTGGGAGGCATCTCAGGGAAGGGGGTCCCCAGGGGCAGCAGTGGAGATGGGCTGAGGGGTTCCGCACGCCGGCTGACATGCTGCCTGTGAGGAGATGGGGGACACATCCCCTCAGGGCCCTGATTCAAAGCACCCTTGAGCCATGAGCCAGACTGCCTGAGCGAGGCCCCTCCCCCAACCTCCAGCAGCGAGACCCTGGGCAGGCCACCTGCTCTCCCTGCCGGCATCTCTCGTGTAGAAGGAGAATGATACCTGTAATTCACCGAGATGACGTGTACAAGGGTCCACCCGGACGGGGTCCGCGGACCAGCACGAGGCGGGTTGGCGTGAACGTTCGCTGAGCAAGAATCATGCACTTCCTGGGAGGGGAGCAACGGGGCCTTTCTCGAGGGGTTGCAGGAGGGTGATGGGGACGCCAAGCCCGGCAGCTGTCGATTGACTCTTAAGTGAAGTGACTAGTGCTAGGTTGTCGGGGTCTGTTGTGAGGTTCCGCTGTCACGTGCCTGTGACCAGGGGAGTGGCTGCCTGTTCCTTGCTTGTCCTTGTTGATGAAGGTGCTGCTCACTCACTAGGGGAGCGTAGAGACCCCGTGTCCCCACCTGGCCTGGACAGGAAAGGCTGGCGTTGTGCTCTGGGGTCTGAGCGCCTGTGTCTCACCGTATGTCACTGTCAGCGTGAAGGGGGCGAGGACAGAGGGACAGACGGGCTTCCCGAGGGACTGGGCTTGTTCCCTGGGGCCCCCGGTTCCCATGAGGAGCCTGGAATGTACAAGGCCTTTCACGGGCAGCTGGTGGTGAGCAGCAGAGCATGGAGATGGGAAGGTTCTGGAGCCGCCCCTTTCAGAGGAGCCCCAAACATGCATCTTCCAGGAGAGCTAGGAGGGGCCGACGCCGCAGAAGCCCCAGAACGTTTTCTTGCTTCTTGCAATGCATAAGCGCTTCCAGGTTTTCATGTGGTGTCAAGGGGGTGACCCAAGGCTAACAAAGCATGATGACATTTGCGATTCTCACGAATACTAAAGCTGGTGGATTTAGATTCAGATTTAATTCGATTTTAAAAAAAGAAGATAGCGTGAAGTTTCTGCCTCTTAGTGCTGTGGGGCAAATTTGAAGCATCTCCAGTGTTCAGTGCAGCTAGTGATGAGCTGAAGCTGGACATAAAAGGAAAATCGGAAAAAATCCATTTTTGATGATCGGCGTTGCTTCGTAAGTTTGCAGTTCTGAGGTGTATGTTCACAGATTGTTTTCTCCCCGGGAAGTAGGGCGCTGATTGTGTAGGTTGTTGTTAAGCCTGGTCGTCGGGAGCGTGCCATAGTGATTTGCCAGGTGGTTCATCTGAAGGGGCAGCTCTAGAACATTCCACATCCCCTCTTGCTCTCCCTCAGCTGCTGCATCAAAGTCCTCGCCACGTTCCGGGGTACCTCTTGGGAACTGGAAGTGGGGTACAGGCCCAAGTCCGTCAGAAAGGATCCTCACTGTCCCTTGCTTCTACAGCCCCCCTCACCTTACTCCGCTCAAGGCATGGAGGTATATCGTACCCATATTTAAAATAAAAAATACAGTTCATTAAATTAGTTAAATATGACCAAATATGGCTAATTTTCAATTTCTATAGTCACAAGAGAGGTGTAGTTTAGAAAAGGCATAAGGTTCCAGGCAGTAAGCTTGGTTCAGAGATGGACCAAGCTTTCATCAAAACCTTTTCAGGCTTTCATAGGGGCCCCTGGGGGAAAATAGATTCTTCATCTTTTCTCCAAGTTCAGAGGCCGACAGGACGCGGGAGCCTGGTCTGCGGGTGGCTGTCTCTGCCCCTGCACTGGCACAGCCTGCTGAGTGAGGCCCATACAGAAAAGAGCAGAGAGGGGGAGACGGAGAGCGCCCCAGGAAGCCGCTGAGCAGTGCGCCCCTCCCCCCTGCCCCCCAGCTCCCGGCCTCACCTCCTGTCTGCAGGAACCCTGCGTTCTGGGCGTCGTGCATCTTGTCCTTCATGCCGCGTCTGCAAAAGGAAGTCGTACGAAGCGGGCGTCACGCTGGCCATGCACAGGACAGCCGCACTAAGGAAGCCGTTGGTTATTTGCTTATGTATTTATGTATCTCTATTCCAAGCCCAGTTAAGGGACGAGCACCACAGAGCATTTAGCTAATGCAGATTTAGCAGAGGGCGAGGGAGGGAGGGGGAGAAAGAAATGCTAGGGGTTTGGGCGTTTCCACGTCCTATGGCACTGAAGACTCCGTTCCGGCCAGAGAGCCGCCCCCTCTGCCTCTGAGCCTGGCACCTCCCTCAGTGAGTCTGAGTCTCATGTTTAATGACACATGCTTTTCATAGAACACGGTTCCACAGGAAGAAATAGCAGGCTGTTCCAAAGCTCAGAAAAACTGGCTGCTTGCAAGACAGAACTTCACCTAACCTTGACCCCGAGCGCTCTAACCAATGCTGAGCTGAATGAAGAAGTGTCCACTTAGGTGGTAGTGAGGACTTCCGGCTGCAGAACTGAATCACAAAAGGGACCGTGTGGACCACACCACATTTCTGCAAAAGCTTTCAGATTTCTCGCTGAGGGGAGTACACAGGAATCCAAAGCCCGCTGAGGTTGGCAAAAAGGTTTCGAAATCTGCTTCAACCTCACTGTCCAGAGCACTTTAAAATTGCATCTAGAGCACATGGGTCTTTATCTTGTGGGATGATGATTTAGGGAGTTTTCTGTGTTATTCTTGTGGCTTTGGCCCTGTTTTGAGACTAGGTAAAGCTCCTCTCTAACTTGAAAGGCATCAGGGACCTCTGAGCCTAAACGTTTTCACTCGGTTATTATGAAAGTAATATTTTATAATTGTAAAATGAGTTTAGAAGATTGAGGGTATAAAGGGAAAAAATACCAGCCCAGCAACTAATGTGTACCGTTTTCGAAGTAATCCTTCCTTCTCCTTGGGGCCTCTGAGGGCCCCGAGGTACAGGGACACTGTTCCCGGCCCGGTTCTGATCTGGTTAATAATTACAGCAAACACTAAGGCAGAAGAGGCCAGAACGTGACCCGTATTGCTGGATGTGGCTCTCGGACTGCCACGTGGCTGGATGCTGCACCCCAGAATCAGGCAGATGAACCAGCCGTGCTGGATGGACCCCTGCCCCGCCTCCCCGCTACCACGTGCCCCACCCCCCCAACCTCAAAGGAGCCTTAGGGCCCCAAAGCCAGGACAGTCCCAAGGGAGGGCTGAGCCCGGTGCACCCAGCCTTCTGCCCAAGTTCAGCCATCAGTCACCTGGCCCTTCCTCTCCAGGGACCGTGTGGATGGAAGGACAAGGGGGTGTTGGGGGGGCGGGGGGGCTCAGAGAAAGACCCTGCTTGCGGAAGACGGGCATGGGTAAGGGGTTCCACATGTTCTTTAGGAAAAATAAACGGGAATGTCGTGTTTCAAACCTCAAGCAGGGGACGGTGTGGGAGTTGTGACCGGTCGCACGCCGAGGAGCCTGGGGCGCGCTGTCCTGGGAGAGGCCCGCGGGCGGGGCGGGCCTTCGACTGCACCCCGCAAGGGCTTTGAGGGGTCCCCGTCACGGCTGCGCAGAGTGTGCAAGCCCCACAGCCCCCTAGACTGTAGAACAGAGCGGTTTGCGCCGCCCCCGCCCCCCGGAGGCTGGCATGGGGTCCCTGGGGGACAGGGGACACCTGCACGCCTGAGGCCCGGCGAGGGAGGCCCCGCGTGGGGCAGGGCGCCCTGCGTGGTCACAGCCCGTCTCTGGGCCACCGGGGGTGGGGGGGGGAAGTTGGGGGTCGGGGAGGGGGGATCCTCTGGGGGTGCACTCCCGGGAGCACGGCCCGCTTGCTCGCGGACTCCACCACAGGGCTGTGCGCGAGCTGCTTTGTCCTTCCCCAGCACTCACTTGGGAGGGACGCTTCTCACAGCAGCGTCCTCCTGTGGGACGGCCCAGCACCCCCACACGGTCCCCGCTCTCAGCGGCCTGAGGACGACGCTGTCACGCGTTCCCCGGGGAAGACGCACAGGAACCGTGGAGAGAGAGGGCACGTCCCCGATCACCCCGCTCCCAGTCTGTGCCAGGGGCAGAGTGGACCGTGTTCGCCTAATTTCCATGGAAACTGTTTCTGGGGAGTAGAGTATGCGTGTTTCCCACTGATGCTCTGACAGCTCACCAGACTCAGCGACCTAAACCTACACAGATTTATTAACTCGCGGTTCTGGAGGCTCGGGGGGGGGGGGGGGGAGGACCCACCTCCTTGGCTTCCCCGCCCCCGGAGGCCGCGTGTGCCTTGTGCCCCGTCCCTCCAGCTTCGAGGCCAGCGGCGAGCACCTTCGGGTCTGTGACGTCTGCTTTCTGCCACCGCCGCTCCCTTCCCGTAAGGTCCCTCGCGACTGCACTGGGCACACAACCCAGGGTCACCTCCCACCTCGAAGTCCTTCTCTTCATGTCACTGCTGGAGACCCTCCTGCCACGTGTGGCCACATTCGCAGGCTTCGGGGCTTACGTGTCCTTGGCGGGGCCCTTGCTCTGCCTCCCGCAGGGACCGCGGACTAAATGTCTGCGTCATTAACTTTTACTGACACAACACACGTGTTCGCCCGGATTCGCATGTGATCGGCTTGTGTGTGGGGGGGGGATGCTCACGCACGGTCTTCCTGGAGGCTCCACGTTTTCAGTCAGAGACACCAGCGGTCCCCAACCCTGGCCCCAGAGACCGGCGCTCCTGTGAGACTCTGAGGCCCAATGGTCTAGGTGGAGCTGAGGCGGTGATGCTGGTGCTGGGGGCGGCCGCAGACACAGATGGCGCTTCACTCGCTCAACTGCTGCTCCCAACAGGCCCGGACCGGTAACTGTCTGCAGCCCAGGGGCTGGGGACTCTTGAGATAAGAGGACAGACTCTAAACAGAGCAGTCTGTGGAAGGGGTTTTCTTGATGGGTCAGCAAAGGTGGCACATGAGTGGTTCCCTTCCCAGGGCTGAGTGTCACCTGGGATCCGCCGAACCATCAAGTGTGTCCAAGAAGCAGGGACACTGACTTGCCGGGGGCAGGGGACGTGAGACTGTGTCTTGTTTCGGTTCAGAAGTTCCCTGACATTGGAAGGTTGGTCCTGCTGTTTGGCACGCCAGCAAAGTTGACCCACAGGTCCCCACAACACGTCAACTCCCTGAATGTTTTCTGCTCACCGTGGAGTCTGCGCCCTTCGACTGAGATGAAGGAATTTTAGACATCTTCTAATCCAACCGTGATACTTTACGGATAAATAACAGACACACAAATGTTAATTCACCTGCCCAAAGTCACGCAGGTGGCATCTGAGTTAGAGCCAGCACCTAGCTCTAACTGCTATGCCACGGCACCTCTGGGCTGGTAGGCAGATCGTGTTTGCAAATGAAATGGCAGGTGGCTGGTTAAACTTGAATATTACAGCTTTGCTTTCCTACTAAATAAATGGGAATTAGGGCCTGCTTCTGAAATGCAAAGAATTTCTTATTTAGGACCAATGATTTGTTTAAAAGAAACATTTTCACACTTAAATTTGTATTTTATATCAGAATCAATTATTCTTGCAATTATTATTACATCTACCATTGTTCAGTTAACTTATAATTGTTCTCTGCAATGCTCCTTTCACCCGATTTTTTATTCTTTTTCCTTTTGGTAAAGTACCACTACTTTTCAGTTAAAATAAAATCCAAACTTCCCTTAACTCATAAGGAAAACTGTCAGTATTCTATTGTTTACCGAGGGAAATAAGAAATTCCTTAACGTTCTTCTGAGAAAGACGTCGTCGCCTTCCTGGGATTTGAGTACTTCACGTCACAGAATGTTCTCGGCCTCCGGGCGCCTCCTCTGAGCTCTGGCTCTGCTTGGCTGTACAAAGGTGGTTTTGGCGTCATAAGTGATATTTAAACAGTGGTGTTTCCCTCAGCAGTTCCCTGCTCTGTCGTCCCGTGTGATCGGCTTCTCGAGACTCAGGAGACGTTTCTGGCCCGTGCTTCTCTGATGCTCCCGTGTCCCTCCTGGGCGCTGTGTGCTGGCCTCGGCCTCGTGCTCACCCGTCTTGGAGGGAAGAGGAACCCCTTCGGTAACGGACTGGTCTCGCATTGTGCGGTGATGTGCTACTTCTGCTTTTCTGAGATCAGATTCAAGTCTCCCAGATAGTTCCTTAAGGACGGAGTTTTGAGTCGAAAAAGAATGAGAAGGGAGAGAGGTCTGTCTGCATCAGCACACACGAGTATCGACTAGCGCTGCACGCACCGGCCACACGCACCGGCCACACACACCGGCCACAGGGATGCATCAGAGAGACTCTCAGCGCTGCCTGGTACCTGGGACGTGGAAGCTGCCTTAGATGTAGGTGAAAAAGCGATTCTACAGAAAGAAGCCGATCTGCTCCTAAGTTCCTAACGGGGCGGGTCCAGGTGTCCGCCTCACAGCCCGGCAGGTAACTGAGTAAGGGGCGTGTCTTTGCAGTAAGCCGCTCTGTCCATCTAGGTTAAGGCACCTGTGAACCGAGCTGTAATCGCAGGGAGCCAGCGAGGAGCCAGCACTGATCCCGTTAGCCGTCCTGCAAGCCCGCGCCTGCCTCCCTTCCTCCCGCCTCCGTGCTGTCCCCTTAGATGCCTCCTTAATGTGAAACGCACAAAAGACACTGCGAAACCGTTGTTCCGGGGAGCATTTGAGATCTCGCTTCCCGCCACGTGTCGCCGCCTTGGCTCAAACTCATAAAACCGCCTCGCAGAGGGGTGCTCGCAGAGGGATGCGGGTAATCTGATTCCGTAAGGGGCTCTGGACCCTTCCTTGCTATTCCACGACCCTCTAAGCTGCAGACAGCTGGCAGCGGGGCGGTAATTCTGTAATTCTATTTGACGGGGAGGGCTGCCTTTGAGTGTGTTTGTAAGTTCCTTCCAACAGCCCTTACTCCATATAAATTAATGGTTTTCTTGAACAAGCTACAACGTTGGTCTGGTTCCCTCCTTATTTAATGAGTTAAATAAAATCTTTGCTATGTTCACGTGGTCTCTCTCTCAACTCTATAGTGTGGAAATTTGAAATCGAAGTTTAATGTTCAATTTCTTCGTACTGGCGTGGGGGTTTTTCCATCTTAAACCGCAACAATATGAAAACACAGCTGGTAATATCTACTTAATACCACTAATTATCACTGCGATGAAACCCACACACATGCCAACAACAAAATTCTGATTTGATCTGCTCAGGAACAAACAAAAACCTCCTGATTATAAGAGCCGATTGCGTTTTTCGGAGACTGTAGCGGGTGAGGTGATTCTACCCGTCCACCTTCTTTTGAAAACCCACTCAGAGCAGTGTCCCAAAGGCCTCACGTGGGATGACCTAACGGCGAGGACCCCAGAACACGGGAGGTGGTATTTAACCTCACGCGGCACCTTCTCATTAGCTCCTGTCCCCAAGCAGACGCTTTTCTCTCCTTTACCAAAGCTCCTCCCTCAGCTGCCATCTACCTGCCTAGGAAACGGAAAAACGAGAGGAAGACATAGACAGACGGTTATCCAACGAAAAGACAAAACACTTCTCAGGAATGAACGGTAAATCATAGGACGCTCCACAGAGACTATGTCCAGGAGAACATCAGGAATAGAGGATGAGAAGGACAAGATTTAAAGACTTAAATTGTCATAAAGGTAACGTATAATATACTCAAAATATTAGAAGAAAAAACATATCAAACAAAAATGCTATGCCTGGCAAAGGCGTCCTTCAGAAATGAGGAGCAGGGAGACTTTCCAGAGTAAACACTGGCCAAGAGAGTTTCTCACCGTTAGGCCTGCCTGAAAAGAAAGGCTAAAGAAAGTTCTTTGAATGGAATAAAAGGATGCTAATAAACACTGTAAAAACACGTGAAGGTAGGGCCACACTTCCTGGTAATGGTGGAGCATAATCACCACTCTAATATAAAAGTTAACATATTAAAAATAACTGTAACTACAATATTATGTTGTCAGATATACGATATAAGACCATAGAAAATGTTACTTCGATAACCTAAATTATGAGGGAGAAGTAAAAGTTTAGGAATTCCATCAAAGTAAAGTTATTACGAGTTTAAAACAATTAAATTACACAATAATTTTGTGTAAGCTTTATGGTAACCACAAGAAAAAAACATAGCAGTTACACAAAACAACATGAAAAAGAAGTGAGATTTATCTCTGGGCTACAAGGATAGTTCAACATACATCGAAATCAAATAATGTGATAGATTACATGAACAGAAGAAAAGAAAAAAAATCATATGATCATCGATAGATGCAGAAAAAACGTGACAAAATTCAACATCTGTTCATGATAAAAACTGCTAATCAGGTAGAGAGGAAACATAGCTCAACATAATAAAGGCCATGTATACCAGTCCCACAGCTGACATCCTACTCAGTGGTGAAAGGTGGAAAGCTTTTCCTCCGACGTGAGGAACGAGACAGGTGACCCACCCTCACCACCCCACTTCAACACGGTACTGGAATTCCTTGCCGGAGCAATCAAACGAGAAAAAGAAACAAAAGCCATCGGAATTGGAAAGGAAGAAATTAAATGATCTCTATGTGCAGATGTTTGGGTCAAAAGGCAAAACACAACCCAAACTGCAAAATTTCTAAAACAAAATGAAAATGAAAAGTCTACATATCTGAATCTTTGAAGCACTGATATTTGTAGCCTTAAATATTTACGTCAATAAAACTGACTTAAACATCTAACTCAGACGTATAAACAAAACAAAACCAATAAATCAAATGGATAAAATACAATAAATCTGATTCTTTAAAAAAATTGTGATAAAAATTAACCGTAAGTTTTCTTAGTCAAGTAAGAATGGGGAAAGTATAAATATGCAAAATAAAAACGATAAAGGGGAAATAAGCATTGAAATATAGAACATTTAGTAA
>NW_011889044.1:1360966-1363020 GCF_000151845.1 Pteropus vampyrus
GGAAAGGAAGAAATTAAATGATCTCTATGTGCAGGTGTTTGGGTCAAAAGGCAAAACACAACCCAAACTGCAAAATTTCTAAAACAAAATGAAAATGAAAAGTCTACATATCTGAATCCTTGAAGCACTAATATTTGTAGCCTTAAATATTTATGTCAATAAAACTGAGCTAAACATCTAACTCAGAAGTATAAACAAAACAAAACCAATAAATCAAATGGATAAAATACAATAAATCTGATTCTTTAAAAAATTATGATAAAAATTAACCATAAGTTTTCTTAGTCAAGTAAGAATGGGGAAAGTATAAATATGCAAAATAAAAAATGATAAAGGGGAAATAAGCATTGAAATATAGAACATTTAGGAATTTCATAAGAAACTACTTTGTACAACTCTAAGTAAATACATTTGATAATCTGTACGAAGTGGACAATTTTCTAGGAAAATGTACTGTATCCAAACTGACCCCTATAAAGATAAAAAGTTTTAAAGACCATTTTCCATAGACTACATAGAAAAGATTATTAAAAGGCCACTCCCTCCCCGCAAAGCAGCAGACCCCTATAGTTTTTTGGGGGAATCCCATCAATTCTTTAAAGACCAAATAATCCAAGTGCAAATTAAATTTTTCAAGAAAAAAATAAGTAGAAGAAAATGTGTTCTAGTCTATTTAGGTGGCTATCACAAAAATATCATACTGTGACTTATAAACGAGAGAAATTCTCATGTTATGGAGGCCAAAAAGTCCACCATCAAGGTGCCGGCAGAGGCAGTGTCTGGTGGGGTCCCCAGTCCCTGGTTCAGAGGTGGCCGCCTTGTCACTGAGCCCTGCCGGGAAGGAAGGGTGAGGGACCTCTCTGGGGTCTCCTGTAAGACACTGATCCCATCCATGAAGGTGCCAACCTCACGACTCAATCACCTCCCAAAGGCCCCACCTCCTAATGTCACACTGGGGGAACAGATTGCAACATGTGAATTTTGGGCACACACATATTTAGTCTACAGCAAAATGTTCAAATTATTCTTATGAGGAAAGTTTAACTTTGACACCTAAACCCAATTTAAAAAAACAAAAACCTGATGAAAGCTATTTCACAACTTTGTTGGAAAAATCCTAGAGATAATTTTGACAAACAGAATCCACTAGTACATTTAGCAATCATGAACGAAGTAGGTTTTTTTTTTTAATATATGCAAGGATTTTTCAATATTAGGAAATCTATTAATAGAAGAAAGATCATTCCATGGACACTAAAAAGATATTCAAATTTAATATCCATTCTTGATAAATTCATAAACTAGAAATTCATAGATAATGACAGATCCTTACTTAATGGGGAAAATTAGAAGCATTCCTGCGATAGTAAAAAATAAGACATTATCGAAAAAATAAGACATCATCTTTTCGCTTTTTAAGGTATAGGAATGTTAGCCAACATAAATAGACAACAATTAGAGACACAAGTACTAAAAAAGAAAGGGTAGATCTTTCTTTGAAGAAGACAGAAGAATGTATCTAGACCAACCAACAGAATTGATAAAAATTTTCAAACAAGAAAACATCGGTAAGATATTAAAAATATACAAAATAGCTTACATATATGTATTACACACACACACACATACACACACACACACACACACACACACACAAGCAATAACCACCTACATGATATAATGGAAAAGATCTCATTCATAACAAAAAAAAAATTACCTGAAAATCATAAGAAAAATTTAAAAACGAAATGGAAAAAAATACCCCTGAAAGCTACACGTTAGGGTTGAAGCCTGGTAAGCAGCCCCGTGTTTGCAGAGCCTGGCTCGAGGTCATGATGTCAGTTCTCAGCATGTAAATCTAGCATAATTATGCGAATGACAACAACTCTTTTTCTGGAGCTGGAAAAGTTGAGTCAGGAGAGTGACATCGGCATCGTGGCAACACGATTGTTCCTCCTCGTCTTCCCCTTTGATTAATTTCTTGGACATCCGAATGGAATGACGGTGCCTCTGCACGTTACACAGGCCGCTGGGAAGGTTTCCAACCCCTGTGC
>NW_011889044.1:1363070-1366458 GCF_000151845.1 Pteropus vampyrus
GTCTTCCCCTTTGATTAATTTCTTGGACATCCGAATGGAATGACGGTGCCTCTGCACGTTACACAGGCCGCTGGGAAGGTTTCCAACCCCTGTGCGTCCCAAAGTAGACGGACAGAACCTTGGTGGGGGCTGCGGACCCGAGGGAGTCAGCGAACCTGCCCCACCCCCACTTGCTGCGATGGGCGGGGTGGGGGGGGAAGGGCGGGGGATTGGTCACCTGGAGAGTGTAAGATTGTACCTATATCGTTGGCCAAGAGATTTGGGGAGGTCCGGCCTCCCTGAGTGGAGAACCCAGCATGCTAGCAGAGCAGGAATAAGACAAGCTGGACACAAAGGAGAGGGAGGAACTGGCCGAGGAGGTCCCCTCTGCAGGACAGGACAGCCACCTCCCTGGAAGAAGAGGTGGCACACGGTCGCCGCCTTTCCCAGGTGTGTGAGTCGTGCCGGGAGGGACCTGCTTCTCTCTAGCAGCACCTGGACTTCTGAGGCGGGGCCTCTGTGACTGAGAGGTGAGAGAGGCAAGGGAAGGAGGCACGCAGGACTGTCGCAGGCCACTGAAGAAGCACTCTTCCTGCTGTCTGCTGCAGGACCTCTGGGTGTCCCATGAGAAGATCGCACGCTGGGCCCCCACTCAGGGCCTCCGAAGCCCCAAGTGCTGAGCCAGCCCCTCCCTGCTCTGCTGCTGGCTCCTTCCACGGTCTCCCAGATGCATCCCCGACATGGCTCCAGGAGGGAAGACGATGAGCCTGAGCTACAGAGCTACCTTCGGGAGTCCCCCAGGGGAAGCCTGCTCAACCGTGAGAACCGAAAAGATGCAAAACCTTGCCTGAAGAGTCGCCTGCTACTTCCAACGTGAAAGCAGACGCTCGTGCCTTTGAACTAGCTGTTCTCGTCGGCAGTGAACACTACTCATAAACGAGGTACGCAGCACTGAGGTGATCTGCTGCATAAGACATGTCTTTGCTCTATCAAGAACGACCAGATTGCTTTGTAAGAAACAAAGCTTCAGGCCATAACAATGACTTCTACCTTGACTTCAAGACGTAGCCTTGTAATGTTCTCTTGGCTGTAACTATTTTGATACATCTGCAGAAACCAACTTTGTGTTCTGTTCAGAGACCGTATGGCTTGAATAGCTTTTCTTAATTCTATCACATTCTAGGGACAAAAGAGAACCGTTGTTGGTAGAATCCTAATGCCACACGAGTCTTCCATTCCCTAAGTTTGAGTAACCACATTCCTAAACCTAACTCTGGACGTGTAACCGGCTACGTGGTAACACCATGCCATGGAACAGTACTGGAGGTTCCAACAGGGAAAAGGTTTTTAAATTTTTTTTTTTCTGAAAAATAATGGTACACTTTTCCTACCCCCGAGGACTAAGGATGTTTTGAAGACGACTTGAAACTCTGAAACTCGGGGTCATGGTGTCTAATCCGTCTAACGTGCTCTTGTATCTGGTTTGCTAGTATTTTGCGCATCTGTAGTGGCTGCAGGTCTACAGGCCCGAGAACTGGACACCGGATGCTAAGAAACCTACAGACTTGGTAAAATCACAAGAATAGCAGGAAACCATTTTACTGTGACAGAAATTAAGGCCATTTCGCTTCCCCCGTGTTTTCCTGGCCACTCCCTTTCATTAAAAAAGAGCTCGGAAGCCAGGTAACTTTACGAATGAGTGTGCGTGCGTGTGTGCATGTGCCACACACGCAGGTGTTCTAAGGATCTAAACTTGGCTGCGCCTTGACTGTTCGGCAATGGACATCGAGAAACTTGGATTTTTCTACACATGATGTGTGTTCGTCTCGGAGATCCACGGGCCCGAACCCAGGACGACTCAAAGACCCACACTGGAGAGAGCGAAGCCGCAGGGGGACTCATGGGGTTGGCCGGTCCAGCTGGCCGCACCAACCCGGCCCCCCTTCCTCGAGAGTAGGTTTGGGGGCGGGGGACGCAGAGCGCAGCGTCGGCCTCCTGGAACTGTGTGTTTGGCCAGCGTGGAGAGTGGAAGAATGAATATCTTGTGTTCGACTAGCTTCTTAATGTTTGTCATAAAGCATTTGAACTTCGTATAGAAGTTTACAGTTCAAAGTCGAAGCTTTTCTTCGCTCTTCATTGCTACTTCCAAGGGGTAATTGCTTTTATAAAGAGAACAGTGAGATTCAGAAGAGAATTTTTAAAAGCAGTACATTCACATTTAAAAAACATCCTGCGGCCGTAACTGAGAAAAGAAATGTTTAAAAATTCTAAAATTAACTGTACTTTGCGAGTACAAACTCAACTTGAAAAACAAGCATATCCCTAAATATAGAAGGAAACCAGCGTTTGCCCTTTGGGAATGCAAATGATGGATGAAAACACGTTCGACTTGGTGTCAAGGCCCATGTCCACGAGTTAGTGCCATTACCAGTAAGTCACCCTCGAGATCTCAGTTTCCATAATTTTAAAGAACAGCGGCTAACGTTTGTGGACTGTTTACCACATGTCAGGCACCGTACAAAGACTTTATATGAAATAACTCAACATTCTATGAGGCAGATTCTATCAATTTCCGTTTTGTGATGAGGAGAGACAGAGGGGGGGAGATGAAACGAGCCTCTCAAATTTCACAGCAAATAAATGACAGCCAAGATGCGAACACGGGCAGTGGGACTTCGCAGGCGGTGGGACTGCACGGCCTTCCACGGCTGCGTGTGGAAGGGTGGAGCACATGCCTGACCGCCTCCTTACAGAGGAGATTCGAACAGAGAGGGCAGTGTGCATGAAAGCAATTCAAACGCCGAATTCAAACAACTCGAGTACCACGGAAGACACTGGGGTAGACAGACATGGAAGCTAGAAACGTCAGTGAACGCTGACGGGGAGAGAGGCGTTTGATCACTGTGCTCCAAGACACCCTGTGAGAATCGAGACGTATTCTAAGACGTAAGCCGAGGCACATACATTTTAATCAAATATACGCATGTTAATAATGCCTAGAGCTGATAGCCCCATATGATTCTGCAGCGTGCTTTTAAACAAATACTTATATTTGACAATATCAGCTGCTTTGTAAAGTGCGACGTAAAATTAAGATAGAAAATGTGCTCTAGTGCACATGTTTTTCCACTGTGATATTTTAGTCCGGACAAAGAAACCGACGTGCTCTGAAGAAGAATGGGAACTTGTGACTTCGGAAGATGGTCTGGGATTTAGAAGCGGAGCTCGAGGCCCAATACAAACACGAATGTGTTGCGAGTTCCCGCTGTGCTTACAACAATTACCCCGGGCAAGAGAACGGACCATGGATAATGACTTAGAAGGGAAATTTTGTATTCTGGAAAGTAAACTTTCATGGGATGGGTTAGGCAGTCTACACAGCACAGCCTCCAATGTGCTGACCCCACAG
>NW_011889044.1:1366508-1377232 GCF_000151845.1 Pteropus vampyrus
TGAAATAACTCAACATTCTATGAGGCAGATTCTATCAATTTCCGTTTTGTGATGAGGAGAGACAGAGGGGGGGAGATGAAACGAGCCTCTCAAATTTCACAGCAAATAAATGACAGCCAAGATGCGAACACGGGCAGTGGGACTTCGCAGGCAGTGGGACTGCACGGCCTTCCACGGCTGCGTGTGGAAGGGTGGAGCACATGCCTGACCGCCTCCTTACAGAGGAGATTCGAACAGAGAGGGCAGTGTGCATGAAAGCAATTCAAACGCCGAATTCAAACAAATCGAGTACCACGGAAGACACTGGGGTAGACAGACATGGAAGCTAGAAACGTCAGTGAACGCTGACGGGGAGAGAGGCGTTTGATCACTGTGCTCCAAGACACCCTGTGAGAATCGAGACGTATTCTAAGACGTAAGCCGAGGCACATACATTTTAATCAAATATACGCATGTTAATAATGCCTAGAGCTGATAGCCCCATATGATTCTGCAGCGTGCTTTTAAACAAATACTTATATTTGACAATATCAGCTGCTTTGTAAAGTGCGACGTAAAATTAAGATAGAAAATGTGCTCTAGTGCACATGTTTTTCCACTGTGATATTTTAGTCCGGACAAAGAAACCGACGTGCTCTGAAGAAGAATGGGAACTTGTGACTTCGGAAGATGGTCTGGGATTTAGAAGCGGAGCTCGAGGCCCAATACAAACACGAATGTGTTGCGAGTTCCCGCTGTGCTTACAACAATTACCCCGGGCAAGAGAACGGACCATGGATAATGACTTAGAAGGGAAATTTTGTATTCTGGAAAGTAAACTTTCATGGGATGGGTTAGGCAGTCTACACAGCACAGCCTCCAATGTGCTGACCCCACAGACGTTCAGAAATGTGCTGACCCCACAGACGTTCGGTCCGTTTGGGACGAGCGCCGCGGACCACTCGCTGGCGTGGCTGCCTCGTCGCCACCCCATGGCGCTCATTTGCGGCTCCAGCTCGAGAAGTCGCCGGTTGTTTCCTAATGAAATCAGGTAAGTGTCGAGCTGCTTCACGGATGCAAACTGCATTTCGTCAGTGACCTCGAGCACACGTCTACCCTGCAGATCCAGCTGCGGAGGGGGGCGCAGGGGGAGGCGGTCTGGTCGGGCTCCGGGCCCCGTGTGCTTCTGGAACGAACGGCCCTGGAAATACTGGCGTCTGTGCCGACTCGGCTGCTCGTGACACGTGTGCACGGGAAGAAGGGTGAAAACGTAGAGACCCCAGGGGCAGAATGTCAACTGCTGCGCCCCCAGAAGCCGTGGCGCTGTCTCCCTAGCAGGCACTCTTTCTCACTGCGATGGCCCTCAGCCACGTCCTACGAGATGGGGTCCATGGGGTCCCCCACCTCGGCTGAGATGGCCACTCGCCCATCAGAGACAAGGCCTGCAGCCGGCTGACCAGGGCACTTTGGGGGCACAAGGTGACTGAGGAGCTCCATGAACCCTCACACCCCAGGCTGCAGACCCGGCTGAACTCGGGCTTCGGCTTCTATGTGGTATAGAAATCCTGGCCCCTGGGACCAGGAGGCCCTAGTGACAATTTATTTTTCTAGGCAGACAGTGGCCAAGACCCACAAATGACAAAGCTACCTCTGACCTAAGCACTGCCAACTCCAGAAAACTGTGAGAAGCGCTGGCTTCTGCAATTTCATGCCTCGTCTGTAGACTGTAAAAAAGCTGGACACGAAAACCACCAGCAAACCAACGAAACTAGCAAACCAACGGACCGGCCAAGCGCGTGCGAACACCGCAGCGTGCTGGGGACACACGGCTGAATGTCACGTGCTGGGTGGCATTCCGGAACCCCAGGAGCGTTCACTTACAGCAGGCCCGGCCCGAGTTATCAAACCGGACGTCCCGTTCAGGGGCCTTCACCTCGAGTGACCTTCCGATGCGAGGTCGTGAAGAGCCCCTCGGCAGCATGAGCTTCCCTGCGGTTTATGAACGTGGCTTTTCTGAGGAGCTGTTCTGGTCTCTATGTCACGGGCGATCGAAGTGCCCCTGTCTCCCCAGCAGGCACGTGGCAGAGCCGGCACCTGCCCGGGCGGTCTGCATCGGTCCTGGTGCCCCTCCCGTGGCCTCGCCGAGACCCACGGGACCCGCGCGTGTCACCACGCACGCGAGAGACAGGAGGTGGCACGGCGGGTGTGCACGGCCTCACCGTGCAACAGACCCCGGCCTCTTCCGGCCCCTCGGGGCCTGTCTGTGCTGTCAGGGTCCCCGACGCAAATCATAGAGGACGTCTCTGCCCGTGCTCCGCATTGGTCTCTAAGCAGCACGCAACACGCATCATCAGAAAATGCGGTTTCCGCCCCAAACACTGCCCCGGATGCTGGCTGCCTTCCCTGCTCGGCGACCGCGGGACTCGGCAGCCCCGAACCCCCTCATCCGAACCCCCGCATCCCCGCACCACCCCACAGCCGCGGTCTCCCTGCCATCATCGGACTCTGCCGTGCTAATGAGCGACACAAACGCTTTCGTCTCCTGTTGGACAAAAGAACTATTTCCTACTCAGACTCTGGAATAATAACCGATTTCTCATTCCATGACAGTCTGGCATCTCCTGGAAGATGCAGCATCAGTCACCGTTTTTGTAGCAGCGCCTCAGAAGTGGCCCCGGGGGAGAACCGGTTTAAACCGGCAGCACGTGCGCCATGCTAGCAGGGGGCCTCCAAAATCACGGTCACCGGGGGGTTGACGAGGGCCTCCGGGTGCAGGCGGAGACAAGCTCACACCACCCAGGGCCCAGGACCGGCCCCCTCGGGGGCCCCCATCTGCTCGACCGATCCCTCGCTCCATCGACTTGACAATTATTTATTGGTTTGCGGTTTTCATGGTCCATCTCATATACGAGAATCCACCAACGAGCACTGTGGACTCAACTCGATCACCTCCCAAATCCGCGCCACAGAGCCGACTCCTTCCAGCTGGTTCTATATCTGCAGTTCAGTTAGCGGTCACAGCGGAGATTAGATTCATTTATTATAAAAGCGATCTATTCAACAAAGCTCTTATTGCTTAAAGCAAGGGAGTGATTATTTACATTAGTGGTTCTCATACTTGATGACGCATCAGAATCATCCAGGGAGTTTTTACACCACCCGGTGCCCAGGCTGGGTCCAAATGAGTCACGTCAGTACCTGGGGCTGGGCGGGGACCCGGGTGTCACACATCTGAAAGTTCTCCAGGAGATTCACAGTTTGAGAACTACTGATTCACACGGAGATTTAGAAAATGACTTAGTAGGACTTGTCACAACAGGGAACACCTGTTGGAGTGCACCCTCCACGCCAGGCACTGCCGCAAGCATTTTGCTTATTTGCTCCTATTTAATCCTCGCTATGACCTGATCGTTACCTCTGTCTTACAGTTGGAAAGAAGGCGCAGAAACTGAGTGGCTCGTCCAAAGCCACCGCCGTTGTGAGCGGCACAGTCACGATTTTTGTGTGTCAGCTGGCTCCTTGCCCTGTGTGGTTCTGCCTCCCACGATATTTCCCCGTGTTCACTGGGGTGCCGAGGCGGTGGCGGCCGCAGGCCTCGTGGGCCTTTACACACAGAAACACACCCATGATGACGCAAAGGCCAGCTCGGTCCACTCCGGGAATGACCCTCCTCTTCACAAGCTCACACGACTGGACACAAACCGCATTCTAAGCACCGGATACTTTAGCCTAAAGCCATTTGTTGACACTGACAATGCACATTGCTGTGAAAAATCATCGTCTGGCCTTTCTTAAACAAATATGTGCTTCTTCCCCCAAAATACAGACCAACCCATAGCCTGGTGCCGCCACCGTCACGGAGCCTGCAGGGGTCCTGGAGGCCACCCCAACCCCTACCCCCCGGGGGGCGTCCTGGCCCCACATGCACCCTCTTCCCAGCGTCCGATTCACCCCCTTTCCGCTGTCTCGTCCCCAGTTCAGCTCGTGGGCCCGCAAGGCCCGGGAGGACTTACCTTCCTTCCGCGGGGCAGCCGCGGGCAGGTGGCCCTAAGCGGGGCCTCTGCCGGCAACTCCTCCTCCGGTCTCCTTGGGCTCCGCCTGCTAATGGCTGGCAGGTGGGCGCTCACGTGAGGCCCCTCCCGGCCCTGCAGCTGCTGCCCCCGAGCCTGGCTGGGCTCCTGGACGGGCCCCCACCGGGGGCGTCCCGAAGTCACGCCGTAAAGTCGCTGGTCGCCGTCCGGCCTCTAGTCCGCTCTCGGGCAGGCTGCTGCTCGCTTCTGTGATCACCCCTCTCTCTGCCTTTCTTCTAAGAACTGTGTCTGTTTTTCTCTTCTGCGTATTTATCTTCACTGTCCAGCCTGAGGCAGGCCCTGACCTGAGATAAAATGGCCCTTTCTTATTGCCTTCCAGCCACCCCCCTCTGCAGCCCAAGCCCCTAACTCCCGCCGCCAGCCTGGATGCCACGGCTGCCAGACCTCGGGGACACCCACGGCCTGCTCTGCTATTCGCAGGCCTTTCAGAATCCATTTGCCACCCTCCCTGATGCTTTCCCTTTCCTGACAACCGCTGAGACTCATCCCCTGGACCTTCTCTGCCCCCTGGTCCTGGTGTGTTTCTGCTTACTGGCCTGACCCCTCCGAGGCACCATTCGAGCCTTCTCTCCAAAGGAGCCAGGCTTTGAGATAAATGACACGTGTGCACCTGAAATCTTGTTCTTACCAAGCTCTGTCATAGGCAATTTTCCCCAGCTGTCTCAGGAGGGCTGGCACAGATTGCTCCTTTATTAAAGGGGCAGGTCCTGAAACAGGGCACACCTGTGAACAGGTGCAGAGTTGTTTCTTAGGGCCTCACCGGGCGTCACTCTGTCCCACGCACTCTGCCTCCCTCGTCCGCTCCTGCCACCACCGTCCAGCCTCTACCCCAGGCTCCTCCCTTCACCCCTGCACGCCCCTCCTTATACCCCTCACCCGCCAGATTCAGGCCATGGCTGCCTCTGAGAGTCATCTAAATCACTAGTGAAGTTGGGATCTGACTTAGGAAAATTTCAGTTTCTGTTCTTGGAAGGCCTAAAGTCTCCGCCACCAGAATTACAGTGTCTCTAATGTATCATTTTATTCCTAATACACAACATAGCGTATAACACATCTTGGAAACAGTGTGTTTGATGAATAAATACATGCGTATTCTGACACTCTTTCCTAAGGCTAGAGGCTATGATTCCGGTCTACAAAACCCAACTGGCTAGAAAATGTATTAAATTATATTACAAGCACGTGCACGTCCGATTATAAAAATTTTAGATTTTGACATTCCTGACTGCTCTCCTTTTAAAATCAAAACATTTTCCTAATTTATGTACATTCACTGTAGGAAAAAATAGAAAATACTTATAACCAAAACAAATAGTACTCATATCACCCAGAAATAACTGCTATTACCCCGTTCTCGCCCCATTTACTATGCATGTGTATTCTTGCATATCTTAAATTGAATCATACTTTACTCCTTCAGCAATATATGGTGTGAAATCTTAGATTTATTAAAACACAACTTGTGGACAAGTCAGCTAACCAGCAGGAGTGCTCAAACTTCCATGTCAAAGTCTCCCAGAAGGACCCCAAGAGCCTTCTGACATTCAGCTATAGAATCACCCGTGGGCCCCATTAGTGGCCGAATCCTTAAACAACATTCGTGTTTGAAAGAATGACCCTTCGGGTACTGTGAAATAGAGAAATTTACTCTCCAGTCACTACATATAGGGACAAGAAGATTTAACGAAAACGAAAACATTTCCTGAAGGTTTTGAGTCTTAAACTCATTCTTTTAAACCTGTTTTATTTTGACAGAAGAAAACCATAATAATTCATGTCCATCAACCACTTTTCCTTAGGCACATGGTTGTTTTTCACTGCTCAGAACAGAACCATTACGTAGGCATCACAAACCGCAGGTGTCAGTCATGCAAACTGAAGCGTGGACAGGTGGACAGGTGAAGAAAGTCACCCGGGACCCGCAGTGAGCCACGCAGCTAGGATTCATGGGCTAACGGGTTCTTTCCTGAAAAATGTTCAGCTCTTCTTCTAAGCAACACTTTTTTAGAAACGTAGTGCTTCGTTCTCACTAAAATCCTGTGCTCATGACCTCCCTCTCTGCGTTAAGTCACCCCAGAATGTTACCGGCGCTGGCCTCAAGTTTGTGGTTTGAAATCCCCACTTTCTTTCTTGGGGAAACGGAATTTGCCCACGTCTAGACGACACTGTTTCCTGGTCTTCTGATCTACCACCGGCTGTCAGCGGCGGTCCTCTGGCCACGCAGGTTAAGCTGGTTGTCCTCACGCTTTACTGTCACCTGGTGTGCACCGAAGGGGTCCGCCCACGGGACCAGTAGAGAGTGCAGCTGGGCGCCCTAATGTTCACAGCGCCCCCACTAACTGGTGGGTACGTTGCAGCCAGAACACACATCCACAGCAGAAATATTCGATCAACAGCAGAAATCACCCCCCTATATGTCACTTTAGAGCCATTTCCTACACGGCTCCTGTCCAAAGCCTGACAAAGGATGCCGAGGTCGGGGCTGATAGGTTTGGAGATGCCAGTGGTTACGCTTCCCCTAAGCTTTTCCTGTCGGGCCAGATCACCAGAGAGCAGACGCCTGCGTTTCATCTTTGTGGCTCTCGGCACACACCGCACACCATTTCACAGAACCACGGCCTGAGTCTCGCCATCTGCTGCATCCCCTTCGCCGTGACAAATGGCTACGTGCAGAATGTCCGCCACCGCGCACGTCAGGCACTGTGCACTTCAGCGTTTCTCACACAAAAACTAACGTGGTAAACGTCCTCCAGGGTTCAGAGCCAGAAACTCGACACACCAGGCGCTTCCCTTCCCGCTTCGGTAAGGGGACCGCGATGCTCCTTTGTATTTTCCCTTTGGCCTGGACTCCCTCCTGGCCAGGAAGCTGGCGGCTGAATGATCCTGCGCCCCAGGTTTGCTGGTACAAGCACTTGCTGGCTGCCTTGGCCACCAACCTCACGCCCCCGTGCCCGCCTCCCCTGCCTCCTTTTTGTTTTGTCCCGTAGGTTTATAGTGCTTTCTTGGCAGTAAAGACAGTATGGGGTTCAGAGTCTGACTGCCTGGAATTTTGAGAAACGAATGGTTTCTAGCTGTGTGATCTTGGGCAAGTTTCATAATATTCTCTGTGCTTCTCTTTTCCATTTCTGCAAAGGATAATAAAAGCACCTGTCTCAGCTGATCACTGTGAAAATTAAATAAAACAATGCCAATAAATCATAGTCGAAGGGTACTCTAATTGAGATTTTTTTTCCTTTTAAAAAAAATGTGGTGAATATACATGATAAGAAACGTCCCCCTCACGCGTCTTTAGCTGCGCTGGTCGGTAGTGAGCACACTCGCTGTCGTGCAGCCATCCGCGGACCTTTCTCGTCTTGTTAAACGGGAATCCCCATTACCTGAGGGCTCCCCGAGCCCTGCTCCCGCACCCCTGCCCCGCCCCCGCTGCCTACCTTTTGATTCTATGAATCTGATGACTTCAGGGGCCTCAGACAGGTGGAACCGCACTGCATCTGTCTTTGGGTGACTGGTTTATTTCCCTGAGCATGATGTCCCCAGGATTCATCGATGTCGTGCCATGTGACAGCAGTTCCTTCCTTTATAAGGCGGAGGACTATTCCGGGGCGTGTTCGGACCACATTTTGTTTGTTACTCCATCATACACCGACAGGCACGTGAGTTGTTTCCACCTTCGGCTGTCACGGACGATGCTGCCGTGGGCGCGGACTCGCATCGAGTCTACGCACCCTCGTCTTCTG
Source organism: Pteropus vampyrus (assembly GCF_000151845.1). NCBI lineage: Eukaryota > Metazoa > Chordata > Mammalia > Chiroptera > Pteropodidae > Pteropus > Pteropus vampyrus. Next base: position 1,374,316 of record NW_011889044.1, read on the forward strand.
AGCCCGCTCCTCCCCGTCCTTTCTCGTCGTGATACCCTGCCACCGCGTCGTGAGACGTTCAAACCGTGGAGCTTGCCGACGCTGCTCAGCCGATTTCTATTTTAGAAACTCAGGTCAGGAGAGACGACGGACCTTCTAAGCATCGTGACGTTTAGAATCCCTGTGTGACTGCGCATGGCATGTCCTACCTCGCCTCACGCTGGGAGTTGACACAAGTCTTCTCACACTGTCTGTCACTCCGCCCGGCCATCACTTTCCACGCTGGTCAGAGTTAAGAACAGAATGCCAGTTCTAACAGACACGTCTTCCTTCCGAGTGCCGAATTCCCAGCAAAGTGAAGAAAATGTGTACTGTTCGTTATGCTTTTAGGTCACATACGCCCTCAGCCAACTTCCGGCGACCCCCCATCTCTGACGATTTTGTAATATTTTCTAAGGAAGACCCGATTATTACACACTGGCAAGATAAACGCTAGCACACTCCCGGAAAAGTTCCGCTTGTCTCTTTTAGGTTTATCCACATACTTCTTCTCAGATCTCCACTCTTGAGGGTGGAGAGCGCCCCCAGCTTCCCCATCACACAGTCAGCTTGTTTCTTTTGGAAAAAGGACCCCTTTCCCTGCTCTGCTCCAGCCATGAGGACTGGCGACCAGGAGCAGAAGCCAACCTGCCTTCCCCACTTGGTCCTTCCCCGCATTCCCGTCTCCAGCTTAGTCACTGCTGCCTCAGGGCCCTTGGGGTCTGTGTCCTCAGTGTGAAGTGTTCCTCGAAGCCCGGTCGCCCTCGGCGTTCTGTCCGCAGCATCTGTAGTAGACCTGCCTTTGCTTGCATTTCTGGAACGTGTCCTTCTGTGTAAGGATGCGGCACTCATCACCTTGCGTTCGGCGCTGGGTGTTTGCGTCCATTCGGTCATCAACAAGCTCAAGGGTTGGCAAACGTTTTCCGCAAAGGGTCAGATGATAAGTATTTACTGCTTTGAGGGCCAGTCTGTACCTCGAATATGCAACTCTGCCATTGTGGCATAAAAGAGGCCATGGGCACTGTGTCAACAAACGAGCATGTTTGTGTCTCCATCAAACTTTTTACTTTTATAGATACTGAAATCTGCATTTCATACAGTTTCCATATGCTATGAAATATATTCTGCTTAGGATCATTTTAAACCGTTTGAAAATGTAAAACCATTCTTTGCTCGTGGGCTGTACAAAAACAAGCAGTGGACCGCCTTTGCCCAGGCTGGGGTTTGCTGACCCCTGCACAGCAGCGTAAGCTGCCCAAAGGCTGGGCCGTGTTCTGTGCCCTGCTGGGCACACCACGGTGCTCTGTACCTCTGCAGGCTCCTCTAAGGGCAGGGCTGCCACATAAAGCTGCCCCTCTTCTCAAATGACATGATTGCCTATGTAGAAAATCCTGAGAAATCCACAAACCAAACCAAACCAAACCAAACCAAACCTAACCCCCTCCTAAAACTACTAAGCGAATTAAGCAACATTGGAGGTTTCAAGATCAAGGTACAGAATAAATCATAGTTCCGTATGCTAGCAATGAACATGTGTTCATTAGAAATACAATACCATGCACAAATGCTAAAAAAACCCCACCAAACTACTTAAGTGCAAATCTAACAAAACCTATAAGACTTGTCTGCTGAAAACTACAAAATGCTGATGAAATAAATCAAAGAAGATTTAAATATATGGTGAACATATTCACAGATCGGAAGACTCAACACAGTGAAAATGTCCGTTCCTATCGAAATCCCAACAAGGCTTTTCGTAGACACAGACATGTTTATTGCAACATTTATACCAATAGGCACAGGCCCTAGAATATCTATAATAATTTTGAAAAAGAAGAATGAAGTGGGAGAAATCGCTCCATCCGATTTCAAGGTTCCTGTAGCTACCAAACTCGAGACCCTGTGTTGCTGGGACAAATGGACACCGAGATCCACGGAAGAGAATAGAGATCAAAACGTTAAACGAAAAACTGTATAACTTTTAGAAAAAGACATACGAGAACATTTGGGGGACCTAGGATGTGACGAAGAGTTAGACTGGACATCAAAAGCACAACTAATAAACAGCGATGAATAGGACTTGATAAAAATCGATAAATAGGATTAAAAACTTTGGTCCGAGACTCCGTTAAGAGGATAAATGACAAGCTGACAGAGGAAAAAATATGCAAACCACATATTGACAAAGGACTGGCACCTTCCTTATAATAAGAACCCCCGAATTCCACGGCAAATAAACCAGATGATTCATTCAGTTAGAAAACGGGCAAAATATGGGCAAAGACATCTGGAATGGCAAATAAGCACATGAGATGTTCGGTATCATTAGCCATTAGAAAAAGGCAAATTAAGACTCCATGATATGTCATTACACACTTACTAATACTGATAAAATTAAAAAACAAAACAAAACAAAACAAAACAAAATACCAAACGCTGGTGAGGATATGGAGAAACCAAACCTCTCCTACGTTGCTGGTGGAAATGTAAAATGAGATAGTCACGCTCGAGAGCAGTTTGGCCATTTCTTAAAAACCTAAATATACACACCTAGACTCGGCAACCAAAGTTCTTAGCATTTCCCAGATAAATAAAAACGAACGTCCACATGAAATCCTGGACGCCATTCTGCTTAGCAGCTCTACGTGTAACAACCCCCAACGCGGAATAACCAACATGCGCTCCTGCCCGGAACCGGGTAGACAAATGGGGTGCACCCTCATAGAAAGAGGAGAAACCGCGACCTCACGACTTGGACGCATGCGCCGGGCAGTATAGCTAAGCGAAAAAACATCAGTGTCCTAAGGGTTCGATACTGGGTGTCCATTTGTCAACAGTATAGAGATGGAAGAGAGAGGAGAGGGGGCGGGGGGCTCGGGGGCGGTGGGGAGGGGCGGGG
>NW_011889044.1:1378260-1380243 GCF_000151845.1 Pteropus vampyrus
ATATAATACATTTGCAGAAAAAATATATCTTGAACCTGTCCTTTTAAAAAATTGGATTAAGAGAGTCACGCAGAAAACACATGGCCTCCTGATTGATCAAGAGGAGAGATTCCTTTCTCCTCCTCCTTACAAGAGGAGTGGACGTGGCAGGGAAGACATGGAGTCATGGAATTGGGAAAAAATAGCACTCTTCCCCAAATGATCCAGAGACAGAGCTAGAGAGCATGTCCCTGTCACCCAGGGGCAGCGGTGCGATGTGTGCACCAGTGCCTACCGTGAACCTGGGGGGCGGGGGGCAGCACCGTCTGTACCCACACTCCCGTGGATGGGTGTACTCTTGGACCCACATCGATTCTTAGAAAGTGATTGGAAATACAGAGAAAACGTGAGAGCCTGCCATTTCCCACCCTTTTCCCGAATCCTTTGAATCGCACGGAGAGTGTTTCTTTTATGCCACCATTTGATTTTTCCCTTTCATTGACCTCCCTGTCGTTATTTTTCCCCCGTTAATTTGCCCTGGCCTTATCGTTAGCGAATCGGGATGCCGAAGTCCTTGATTTCCATGTCTAGAATGTCGACATTTCCCCAAACGCATCGGACATCAGAGGACATAGCATTGATTTGAAAGTGACACTCTGCAAAAAGTTGCAGACTGACTTCCTCAGGCGCACTGATGAGATCATTGTACTTGAGCATCTTAAAGTTGCTCGGTGTAGCTAACCATAAAATCAGTGGGAAAATTTTGATCATCCTATGTAACTTATATTTTGAGAAAAAGGCACGGGAGTGATTTCTAAACGTTTGTGAAGACAGATTTAAAAAAGCGTCCTTGTATTGCTGGATGAGTATAGCTCCATCTTTAAAGGAAAACAGTATTAAGCAAAGTGGGATCTTCTCCTGGGACTCAGAAGACCTGGATGCCTACTTCGGCTCTGATTCGTGTTAATTCAGCATGTCTAGACCTCAGTTTTTCAGGAAGATATTAGGGACTCTAGAAGCGTGGAAGCAGACCGACACGTGTGTAGCCCCTGCCCCATTAGGGATGGATGCCGGGGGAAGCCTGCATGCTGGTCTTTCCCTCTGAGGACTCAGGTGGGCAGTGCAAAGGTTTTTCTCAAATGTCCTGATTCCTTGCTTCCTAGTTCATGGAGGACATTGCACTTTAGCGTCTAAATGCCGAAAAAGGGTAATATGTTGCTTATGTGTTTTACAGGGTTAGTATGAGAATAGAGTGTGTTAAAGTGCTTTGGAGGAAAAAAAAAAGATCATTCCATGAAGATGTAGGCTATTAATTCTGTCAGTGTTTAATTGGAGGTGGCCTATGTGTATCTGGGACCAGATTTATAGAATAAATATTCTTATAGGTCGAGTAGGCAGTACCAAAATGGAAATCCAGGGGCGAGGAGAGAGCTTGCAGAGGTACTGGAGACAGTGATGCACAGAGAACTTGCACTTTATAGGACCAGATAATAATTGCAAAGCTGCCCTGCTAAATTTAGAAAAGAAAGTTCAAAGCGATGGCGTGTAAGCATTGAAAATTAATTTCCAGCTTATTATTTCATGAAGCTACTGAGGCTCTCCTTTACGGCGAAGCATTCTGCCTTGAGAACACAAAAATGCATAAAGCTCGTCTCCGCTTTTGTGGGCCCCAGAGAGTAGGAAATACCCCCAAATGGGTGAAAATAGGGCTTGGCAGACGAGAAGCCATGACTCCAGGGGCATGAAAGAGTCAGGAAGGTCTCCCCAGGGGAGGCTTTTTCGAGGATGTCCAGTTTACATGTGGGGGATGGTGGGAAGCGAGGTAGAAACTTAGTGAGCGTGGCTGGGGAGGAAAAAGTGTATTGAAAGTTATATAAAACCTGAGCTATGAATATGAATGGCCCTCAAACTCCTTCGGGGGAGGCAGGGAACAGAGACGGAGCAGCTGGAAGACCGCCAGGGGGCGGAGGGGCAGGAGAAGGACTCGGAGCCGCCCCTGAGCCA
>NW_011889044.1:1381468-1387129 GCF_000151845.1 Pteropus vampyrus
CCACGCTCCCATCCATCCGCTGGGAGTCCAGCGGAGCCTGCGGGCCTGTCGTGCTCTTGGCCGTGGGCCTGGCCCGCCCTTGTCTGCAGCCTGTTCCTCCTCGTCTCTAAAGCTTCCTCCAAATTTAGGCGGAACGCGTCCTATTTTTTTCCAGGTACATCCAGTAGCTTTTGCTTCTGAACAACACTCCAGTTTACTTTCTTCTCGAGAATTCTGTAAACTCCCCTCTTCCCACCTTGTTTTCCTCGCGTCTGCCGCCTTTTCCGCGCTCTGCCCTTGGGCGGGTCTCACCGTTCCTGCAGTTGGGGCGTCCACCGCGCCCAGACGAGGCCTCCGTTCGCTCCTCATCCGCTTTTGCACCCAGGCTGCGCCCAGGACTCTCCTTCCTTCGCCGACGATTCTGAAATCAGGGTCTAATCATTATCGTAAGCCGCAGCCTCTAGGTCTGAAGACTGGACCCTCGCACGTGGGTCTCTGATCAGACTCCTCTGCCCGGGGTCTGTGCTATGACTAACGGTGCTGTGAGCCATCCTGGCGGTCAGCACCTGCTGTGTGCCTGGGGCATCGCGGGCATGAGAGGCCTTGGCCTTGTGGGGTAAACAGGTTTCAGCCAGAGCAAGAGCAGGAGGAAGTGTTCGAGAACACGATGGAGAATTCGGGGTCCCGGCGCGTGCGGTGGGGGCATTCAGGGCCTGGGTCCGCTCCAGCGGTGAGCAGGTCTAGGACCTCAGAGGAGCCCATGGTGCTCCGTGCCCAATTCATCCTGCCGTGGGACAGGGTGGTCTCCCCGCATGCACGCGGACCTCTGTGGCTCTCTCTGCGGTCCTGCCTTGGGCAGTGAAAAGGATTTTCCAATGCTATCTGGCAAAGAGACTAAAAGCCGTTCCAAGAAAGGAGCGAGTTCCAAAAACACCCTAGGTAACGGCGGCGTCACAGGTGTGCGCCCGTACACCTGAAGATGATGCGCTTGCGTAAGAATTTCATGTTTATACGTGAAATTTTTCAGCAGCTGAGGCGAGAATTTCCTCGACAGAAACGATTGTACTTGCGGCCAAGGCTGATGCAGTGTGAGTGCCGGCAGGACCGAAGCTTGGGCTGTTCCGAAGGCTAAAAGAAAAAACGGGTGGAAATTTCTAGAATAACCCAGTGCCGGCCCCACGTACCAGTGAAATATGGCGATTACATTTGTTAAAAATCGCAATTGAAAAATGCAGAAGCAGGTCGCATAAAACAGAGTCCAACGTGGAATGCTGGAACAATTCTTCCAACGCGTGTGACCAATTACAGCCCGACCGAAGTCTTTCACCTTTTTGAAGTGTTTCAGGACGGATTTGGAAAGAAATAAAAAAAAAAAATGATGACATACAAAGAAAGATGAACTTATTCTCTCGTGGGGAGTTCTAAGTGAGCACGCGCCGCAGTGAGGTCTGGCCCAGTGCCGGAGCGCCTGGCGCGAGTGGGCGACAAGGCCTAATCTCCTTTCTCTCTTTTTAATAGATAGCATTGGCATAAGTTTTCACGTGGAAAAAGAGGATTTTATGGCGAGGAAAGATGGGAGGGAGAGGGAGAGGAAAAGAAAGAGCACCCACTGTACCGGGCAGGAAAAATACAGGCGAGTTTTCGGAGATTTCAAGCTGATACAGCGTGAAATGGGCTGTTACAGGAAGTTGCGATTTGGTGAAAAGATCTGAATTCCTTGGGCCAGTTAAGAGCAGAGGGATCAGACCGGAACTTCTCTTTTATTATTTCCTTAGTGGTTAGAAATTTTCACTTAGACCTGTTATGATTTTCCCTTTCTGGGACACGTCGGAAGCTTTAGAGTTTCTGGGAAAATTTAAATATAGCGAAATGAATACAAAATCAACAGGATTATGTGGCTTTCAAAAGATCTTTGACCAGGAATGATGAAAGCTATTGGCAAAGAATCGTCTCATTAAAGCAGAGACGTAAATGTATGTAAAAGACATTCAAGGAAGGACCACCAGCCATAGCAGTTGGGAAGTAAAATAGAAAATCGTGCCGTGGGGCTAGCCTCGGCGCCATCTTCCCGAGAATCGACTGTGTACCCTCTTCGAGAAGACGACATAGGCCAAGAAAGTCTCTAGATTTCCCCGAGAGGTGGGAGGGTGGCAGTAGTGGCATCAGAGTCACATGAAAGCTTCTCTCTACTTAGGACAACGATCTCGTGCAGTTAAAACGCGGACAGGAAAGGAAGCAGCAAAGCGAATGCTCGAGAAGTTTCACCGTAGACCAAGCGGCATAAAAAGAACCCTTTTTAACTTGCTTTTCCAGTACGTAGCTCAGCCCGTTCTTGAACCCGTGGTTGCGTATTAGGACTCTTGTTCGCGAGTAGAGAAGCCCGCCTTACACTCACTCGGGAAAAGGGAAGTGTTCTGCCTTGCGGAGCTGGAAAGCTGGGGTTCGGGCTGGCTGCAGGCGCTGGGTCCCGCTGTCCCACGGCGGCCCCAAGGCTTCGCCATGCTCCGCCTCGGTGCCCAGTGCACTTCCTTCTTCACAGCGGTCTCATTCTTGGGCTGTCTTTTGTCCCGTGGGGTGAGATGCTGCCCAGAGCTACAGGCTTACTTTTTCCATTTACAGGAACTATCTAAAATAAGCATATTCATAGAGATAGAAAGTAGACCAGACATTACTAGAGGCTGCAGGAAAAGAGGATCTTTCCTAATAGCTACAGAAAATCTGGAAGCTTCTAGACGGCTTGTCATTGTTCCCTTACCCCTAGAACCAATCGCTGTGGCCCAAGGCATACAATCCTTTGCTCAGGCCTCAGTCGTGTGCCCCAGGCTGGTGGGGCGCTGGTGACCCTCTCTGAATGACTTGGCTGAGCAGAATCTCTGTGGGGACTCCAGGAACGGCTCCACCATGCTCGTCCCCAGAGGCTTCGCAGGCAAAGGCCTCAGCACCACGACGACCAGAGCAGAATGCCCGAGGTGCTGCCTGGGATGAGGGAGAGCCTGAGGCCGCTGCTCCTGTCGGTCTCCTGGGAGACTGACTGCTTCTCGCCATCTCCCTGATCTGGTTTCGGCTGAGCTCAGGACTTCCCGCCGTGCTTCTGGCTGAGGTGTAAATTTGTAAGACTGCTGGGCTCAGCTTCAGAGGGGCTCCTCCCCACCAGAGTGACCAGCTGCCCTCGCCCTGGTTCATGGTCACGTGGCCCTTCAGGTTTGGCGTCTTCCGAGGGGATTAGGGATGCAGGAGCCGACATCATGCTGATCTCACTTTGCTGTCCATGTAGGTAATAAAGGCCATTGTCTCCCTCCCCACTGAGGGAATCTGGAAGTGTGACAAGCCAGCCTGGCGACTGCAGTGGGAACGTTTGTGGCCCTGTGCACCTCCCGCCCACCCCCGGCCACCTCCTTGCTGCTGTCCCCTGGTGCGGGGAGCCTTCTGCCTCTGCCCAGGGGTCAGAGGAGGGCAGGGAAGGCCGGCTGCCAACTCCACCTCGGAGGTCCCTCTCAGTCTGCAATCTACAGCAGATTCGGCCGAAGCCGAACTCTGGTTTCCTTTCGTGTCTTAAAACTCAGGCTTTCCCGTGACGAATCTGAAGTGCTCACATGGTGTTTCGTTTTTAATCTCTGTATGCAAAACTAAATTTGTTCTTCCTGTGCCTGGGATTCTGAGAAATACATCGCCCATGGTACCAGAAAGAGTGCAGGCTAAGGCTGAATGGATAACGTGTCCTCATCCCAGGAGAAGTCGGAGAGGCAGCCTGAGGCAGCAAACATCACGTGCCGGGAGACGGTCTTGCTTCTCATCCTACCCCAGCCTTCACAGGCCACTGGATCCACCGCGTCAGCAGTTACATGTCCTCGCATAGTACCTGCTCCCATTAGGGGACCAAGCAGAGAAGTCACACAGTAGTGGGGCTGCTGCCCCACAGTGCTGAATCGACGGAAAACACCACCAAGATGCAAGTTTTACATCGAGCTGTATTTTAACAAAAATAAGAAGCGCACATCCAGGTCTTAGGATTTCTCACTGGATTTCACTACGAAGCATAAATTATGTACGTATTTCCACCTCTACGACCTTTTCACCTATAAAACTTGAAAATCCATTTGATGAGAGAGAGAAGTGGCAAAGTCGCAGGGGGTGGGGGGTGGGGGGTCTTGCAGACGGTGATGGGAAATGGCGTAGCCCCCGCCCGTGTTGAACAACCTATCTCATCAGCTGCCCCAGCTCACAAGATGGCAGGTGCCGGGGTTTGAGCCCGAGACGTCCGCTCCGCATTGGGGCTTTAACCACGATGGCCCTACCGGAAAGGGGGGCAGTTCCTCTTTCTCGCCACTCCTGAGGCTCCATCACCTGCTTCTGCCCGCTTCGTGCACCGTGGGCCCTACACAGGGAGCTCGCTGGGCCTCAGACACCAGCTTGAGACCTGGAGGATGAAGCTCTGCGACGTGAAAGTCGCTGTGCTCTTTTCCCCAGAAACTCTCGTGGGAACGGACTCCTCCTGCACACTGCCTCGCGGCTCTGCCCACTGGCCCGGTAACGCCCGGCCCGAACGCACACGCACTCACAGAAACCCGCACGCCCGGCCCGGATGCACACGCACTCACAGAAGCCCGCACGCCTGGCCCGAACGCACACGCACTCACAGAAGCCCGCACTGACTCCGCGTGGAAGGAGCTGTCAGGCTGTTCTGCAGATGAATGACATCTTGAGAGTTCTCCTTCTACTGCAATATTCACAAACAATAAAGGGTTTATTTTTCTGAGGAGGGATGTTGTGGCATCAAAACCTTATCTAAGTATCCACAGGAACCTGAGCCAAGCCGTGGCTTCCGTGATGGGTTCAGAGGAGGAAACGGTGGTGATGGATTCTAAAAGGAAATAACGGTTTTACTTTTTCAAAGAGCAGAGTGACACAGCCTTAGAAATTAGCTCTGGCCTAATGCTTCAGACAAAATTAAGTGAGGACTTGAAGGCATATTTACCTATCAATAGAATCATCGGGTATAAAAGAGAGAGGTTCACTCTGTGTTAGCAAGATGCTAACACAGCCGGTTGACTCAGCGAGCACATTATCCAGATTAGATTTCCATGGCTGAGGGAATCCGCACCTGAATTTTATGGCTCGGGAGACTCGGTTTATTGGCCTGTTCCGGCCTCCTCCACTGGCAGGGGGACCCGTGACGCCGAGGGCTTCACCTGTCCTCTCTTTGCCCGGAAGTAGAAAGTTCCCAACAGCACACAGGGGGGCCTCAGTAAATATTTTTGAATAAATCGATATCATTGTATTTGTCACTGTAACAATGTTTGAGGCTTTCAAGGAATCGGCTGTAATTATTTTTGTGACGTGCGGAAGAATGAGATTGTATTTGCCTTTTGTGTGCATGATATTTTTGCGTCCGGCCACAGGGGTGATGAGCGACGGCTCCAGGACCTGACCCCGGAGGTCGTGCCCTGAACACCACGCCGCCTAGCAGAAGAAGGCACGTGTTTCTTCTCCCGACTAGAAGAAAGGCGGGCGCTCTAGAGCTCGTGGTCCTTCCCCTGGCGGGGTGACCCAGACTTGGGGTGCTGAGTGTTGGGGCCGCGGGCTTTCCTCCGACCTTACTCGCAGAATCCCTAAGAGGCCCCCTCTGTCCCGACGGACGCTTTGTATCTCGGCTGCGGGTGGCCGTGTGGCTTCCCCTGGGCA
>NW_011889044.1:1388409-1391289 GCF_000151845.1 Pteropus vampyrus
GAGGACGGGACGGGGGCTCTCGCCCAGCCGCGCCCCACCCTGTCCTCCGACTTCCGGCCCCCGGAACTGTGGGAACCAGAGCTGGGCGTTTACGAGCCACCGTCTGCGGCAGGTCGTGGGGCGGCCTCGCTGGCCTGGGACTCGCCTCCCGTCAGGGCCGGCCAGGTGGCTTCCGTCTCATCTCCCAAATCTGGCAAGAATTCGGGGGAAAGATGGCTCGTCTTTGCTCTCGGTTTTCGGCGGTAATCTCTCTTGGCACCTGGCAGCTCTAGAACCTTCCCCCTTAGCTCTGCAGGAACCGAGCCACTTCCGCCTCTCCTGGCCTCCCCTGGGCTCCGATCTTCCCTCTGCCCTGCTGCACAAGCCGCATTAGCAGAAAGTTTACACATCGCAGGGCAATTATTAGAGCCATTTGTACTGGTCTTATGCCAAACAGGCGTAGTCAGCGGGAGGGCTGAGAGTCTCGGAGCCACAGCCACACAGCTCTTTAAACATTTCTCATCCGTGCTTCTCCTCCTGCGTCTGCCGGGGGGCGAAGTCAGCAGGATGTTCCGGCCCATACTGTGGAAATCCACTGGGGTGTCAGAACGTCTTTAAAATTGCAGATGACTTATGTGCGTGAACCCCAACGATTGAAGCTGGGTACAGCTGGAGCTGCGTCTGCTGAAGCAGGGTGGGAGCTTGGAGCCCCCTCCCTCCAGCGCGGGCCTGCCCCGCCCCCTCCTCGCTCCCAGGGTGGCCCTCCAGGAGCACGGGGCTCGGGGACACTGGTGGAAAGCCCCGCCCCGGGCCATCTCCGCTGGGGACCCGTGGCTGCTCCGCTCCGTGTTCCCGGCCACAGCCTGTTAACAATTCTGATGTCGACTGTGCATTGTTCCCCGACGTGGTCGAGGGGACGGAGGTAGGAGTCAGGATCTGGTACATCTGGCCATTAGCAGCTGCTTAAACATTGGGCGAAGCGGGAAACGTAACACACAAGACAACGCTGTTTCGGGACAGGCGCTTCGACTGTTTGATTTTGGCTTTTTTTCCCGTTCGTATGGGAAGTTAAGTAATTATATGCCCGACTATCTTATGATATGTTAAACCATTGTTTCCAATAGCGATTGTACAAAGTAGCCTTTCCTCCATAAAACTGCAAATGTCTATTCACGTTTTTTTACCAACCTTGGAAAAAATTCTTCCCAGAGTAGTTACCATCATCATTAGATACTTCTATGCAATTATAGTTCATGATACCATTTTCTAAATTAATGAAAGAACGCTTTCAATCTTTTCTACATATGCATACTCTGTCCTTTGTACTTTGACCCTTTTTGAACGTCCCTGCTATACTAAGGTGGAAACAAATAGTGGCCAAATTGTTACCAACTTCCAAGCATTAGGTCTAAGAATAAGCAGACCTTGTTTTTGCTGGAGTCACTGAGGCCGGCACTGTGCGTGATGGTAGGTGAGGGCAGGTGCGCAGATAGGACAGTGGACACCATTTACGTCCAGAGCGAAGACTTCGTGTTCTGGAAAATAAAACTGCCTAAGCAAGTTAAGGCTGGAAACAGAAGCAAAAGATATGAAACCAAAGCATTTGTTTCTAGTCCGGTGGGCAAAGGAGAATGATCGTATTTTTTATGCGAGAGTCAGGTGTAGCAGAAATGGAAGCGGCGGAGGGGGGGGGTCTGGGCCGTCTTGTCACAGTCACCAGTGCACACAGGAGGATCACTGGCCGGCACACTCTAAGCTTTAGAAACTCTGCCTTCCAGAGAAAAGGTAAAAAGGGAGACGTGGAAGTCAGTTTACTTGGCTACGAACAACAGCTGAGCACTGAGCAGCCTGAGAGAAGAGAAGGTACTGGAAGGGCGCTGGAGGCTCGCGGGACCGGCGTGAGGCTCGCAGGACCATCCAGAGGGCCTGGCGGGCACCGGGCGCGCTCTGAGTCAGCGGCTGCTCGGCCGCGGTCAGTTACTGGCCGCAGTCAGTTACTGGCCCGGGGAGCGTGGGCCGCACAGTCCGGCCTTCTTTCCATCCTCGCCATACTCGGGACGGGCCTGGGCCGCTCCGGCCTCGGCTTCCCTGGCAGGGGCTCCCACTTCACCGGCCCACCTGGGGGACACACGCACCAGAGGCTTTTTGGAAATGCAGGAGGATGATGGACAATCAAGACATGAGGGAGCAGCCATTCCAGGCAGGCTGTGAGAAACAGCTCTGATAGTAAAACCAGATACTCCCCCAGGGAAAAACGGGAAGCACAGCCCGAGAACACAGTGCCTTCCTTATACAGAGAATTCTAGGACTATCCTGGTTTAAAATGGTCGTTTATGAGAACTGCCACGAAGGACACATTCTTGCAAAACGGCTGGGGCCCGTGCGATTCGCATCAGGAGCGCTGAGGTGCAGAAGGAGCTGGCTGAAGAGTCATCGGAGAGCTTTCCGGAGCAAAGAGCTGGAACGGGGCGGAGAGAAAAACCAGACTCTTTAATGCCTAGTTTGCTTTCGTCTTCTGGACCTTGAAAAACGATCTCTCCATAATAAAAGGACAGAGCAGAGACGGCTAAAGCAAAAGTCAAATATCTACCTCTTATTCAGAGAACTCAAATCTGCAGCCTCGATAAATTACATGTCAGGCCGCTGACGAAACGTGGAGATGTGGTCACGGAAACCCTGTTAGTGATGTCTTAGAAAGCCGGCTGGACCAGCGTCAGAAGTACTGAGATGGGCAAACGCTGACAGAGTCATAAAAAGAGTAAGATGACAGATTACAGAGCCGCCGCTTGGTGCCACATTCTCGACAGACGAGTAAACGGATGATTTGTGAGCAGGAGACACGTGGCCCGGGGCGGCCGAGATAAGCGAGGGTGAGGTGGTGGAGGGAGCCAGTGTCGGGAC
>NW_011889044.1:1391849-1398094 GCF_000151845.1 Pteropus vampyrus
TCAATATATTTAGGATGGATGAAGCTACGATGAGATCACTACAGTGACTACTACAATAATAATTCTTATTTGTTTGTGCCTAAAATGTGTTGATAAAGGATCCATGTGCATTTCATAGAAAGTTTCTTCTGGGGTTCCTTTAACCTAGGCCTGTCTAACTTGTTTCAAAATAAAATTTGGTTGAAAGAAGAGAAAAAATTCTGATCAAATTTTCAAGAAACTGGAGAAATACCTAGGTGAGTGATTTATTCATATATATATTTTTAATATCCGCACACATTTTTTTTTTTTCCTTAGTCACAGGAATCTTCAATGAATAGAAATTTTCTATTAAATAGACTCAGTTTATTTCAGGTTGATTTCAAGTACGACAGACACCAACCATTTGAAAATTCTAGCACAAAAGACTAGTTTTGGTTCCGGTCACAGAAGACGGTGTTCAGACCCAAGTCAATGACACAGTCCTACAGTTCTTGCCTGAGGCAGACCACACCCCGAGCAGGCTGGGTTCCCACGGGCCACATCCAGGGAGGAGTAGCCGGGGCAAGTGGACAAGACGTAGCAGTGACACGGAGGTGTCTCTCAAGTAGTGGACAAGACATAGCAGTGACATGGAGGTGTCTCTCAAGGGCGTGAGGGGCTGCTGTTTGGAAAACGCAGTTGGTTAGTCCTGAAACTCTCTGAAAGCAAAACTAGAACAGGTGGGCGGAGTTATCGAAAAGCTCTTTGTCCACCTTCCGAGGTTAAGAGCCTCCTTGTCACTCACCCCCGCCGATCAGATGAATGTCGACAGCCTCCGGGTGCCACGGTGAACGCGTGGGACTGCGCGAAGGAAGCAGACGGAACTCCTCGCTCTCGGCGTGTCTGCGTGCTCGTAGGTGTGGGGACACTTTCAGAAGACGATGACACCAGTGAGTAACCGAGATGGCACGCTGGGAAGTGGACGGGTTGTGAGGAGTGGGCTCGGAGAGATGAGGACCGGGAGGAGGTGACGCCGGGGGGAGGACGGGCTGCAGCCACGGATGTGGTTGCTGAGCAAGTCGGCCTCACCGGGAGGCTGAACCGGAGCCGACTTCGGTGGAGGGCGCGGGGCGTTCCTTGGGGAGAAGGCTCCGAGCAGAAAGAAAAGCCAGGAGAAGGCCTGAGGCGGGCGTGTGCCGGGGGAGCCTCTTCCACAGAGACCGGTGGGCGTTTGTGTCAGGAGGTGGAGAGGGGATTTGTTTCGGCGACGGCTTGGTCTGCGTGAATTCTGAGGTCCCTTCGCCGGCGCCACACGTCCTCCTGGCTTTGCTCTCACTGGGCTTCTCCTCTCGGGAGCGACAGAGTGGACGATGTTCACGGGGGTGGCAGCAGCAAGGTGGTCAACTTAAAACTGCCACCCCGCTTCCCGACAAGAACAATGTGAATTCACGCCACCCATGCGCCTGTCGAAGGCCCTTTGTTCTAATGCCGAGCTCTACCCGGAGCAGAGACAACATTTCATGCCGGGAAAAGCGCAAAGCCCTGTCTGCACTTACGGGGCCTTGATCCAGGTGGCTCCGGCGACATTGGTCACTTGAACCATGTTTTTTTTTTTTTTTTTTAGGTTCCCCATAGCAAGATTCGGGTTGGGTGACGTGTGTAGATTGGGAGAAGGGTGAGGACGAGGCCGGACCTGGGGATGTGGGCGCCGGTGTGACACTTCTGCCTGGGCCACTCTCTGAAGCAGTGTGTGTTTAGAAATGGAAGTTCTGAAACTGGTTTCCATAGAAGCGTCTGAGCATGCTCTCAGCATCTTTGCTGTCCCCAGGACGATGCCCCTGTTTGGAAATGGCCGGCCCAGGCTTGTGCTCTGGGAGGTGTCGATATGTGGCCATCACAGTTCCTAGCCCTGGTGGCCTCTGTCTACATGAAGTCAGAATGGATTTTACTTTAATATCCTGTCCGCAGGGTGTTTGGATCTTGAAATGGTTATTCACTGAGTGTTTTCGTTCCTAGTCACATCTATAAAATGACGCCTGGATCAGAACTTGAAGTTTCTTTCCTCCGGTGAGTATACCAAAAAGCTTTCTCCCCTCATTCAATTGGAATTGAAGATCGGTGATAATATTTGCTGGGAATGAAGGCAGAAGTATGTCTAAGATCTAAGGATTCTTCATCTGGAAGCTAGAGCGTGACGAAAATGACAACAGTTTTTATTAATTCTCCAATTTTTATTCCTATTATCTAGAGAGATGACTTTCGAATATCCTTTAAATGTTTAGTTTGTCCCTTACTTGCATTTGCTATTTTATTAATAGTTATTAATCATGTTGGAACTCATGAGTCTGTCAGAAATAGTATTAATAAACAGACATCCCATTTCTGCAAAATACATACCTCAAAGGCTTATAACTGAATCTGAATATTTGTAGATTAGCAATATTCGAACTCCGATTTCTCATTCATCTCGGAATGGTTGCCTTTCTCGAGTCTCTACAAGCCGCTTGATCACTGCCATCTGAAATGGCACCAACAAATGCAGACTCTCGGTGCTTAGCCACTGGGAGGACCCTGATGCTGTGTCAAAACGTGTCTCCGCACCAACTGGGGAAGCAAAATAACGCAGCGCTAAACCAGCGGGCATGAGGACACACATCACGTTCACACACACGTTGGTCACTGACACGCTCTTGCACCCAGCTGCACACTTCCGACCATAGGGCAGAAGGCTAAGATAAACAGCGAGCGGGCCGTGGACCTCCAGTCCATTTAAAAGAGGAAAGAAAGTACAGAACTCTTAAGGATTTAAGCAGCGAGGTGGGAAAACCACACTTCACAACAAAAGAACACTCGACCTCGTATGTCACTGGAAGCATGTAAACACGTAAGGGTCTGAGCAACGCCACATTCCCGCAGTGCTCGGCTGCTTTCTGTACCTCGGTGCCCATGGCTGGCTCTCCTAACAGAGTCGTTCTTATTTTGAAGATTAAGTACGATTTCTCACACGAGAAAGAACACGTCTGCTTAGAAGAGCGGGCCAGCCCCGCGCAGCGGAAAAGCTGTACCGCGTTTACCCCGCTCACCCCCTTCCTCCGGCCTCTGCTGGTGATGCTCGGCCTGCTCGGCTTATGCGCTTTGGATCAACGAGCGAGTAGGGGATGTAGCTCGGCGCTTCGAACCATTCGCGGAAAAGAAATGTCGAAAATAGCCAGGTCCGTTCAATGAAATAGTCACCTCTGCTCAAAAGGTCTTCAACTGGTTGTGCTGGAAGGGATACTTACCAGGAATCTCAGAGTTCCTGGGCGATTTAGTCGAAGTGTCATCTGTCGTTCACATGCAGGGCATGTCTTTAAGCTTCCGAGATTTTACGTGTGGCAGAAAGAAAGAGCGAGATCGCCGGCTCCCACATGAAGGGGGAAGCCACTGTCACAGAGAGACGCTTCCTTGGGATTCGGAAGGTGCTGTCCTTCCATCCACACGTCGTTTCCACGGGCTAGGAAGGGCTAGGCGCGCTCTCCTCTCTGCCGCTCCCTGGCCGCGTCACGCGGGCAGGTCCCTTCACCCGCACGGCCCCGGCCTTCCTCAGTGTACCACGGAGCATCACGACACCCGTCCGTGCTCCCTCCCACCCGAGGACGACGCTAACATACGGGAGATGACACTTAGGATAAACCTTTGGGAACCAGAGCCTGCCATTTACTTTCAGTGACTAATTATTGATATATTTGATTTTCACCTAAGCATTTTTGCTTTCTGGATCATACTCATTAGTAGAAAATTTAAAACACAATTTTACTACTATGGGACCTGTAGTTCATATGGTTTATTTTATAATCCACGTCGAATGGCTATTAAAAATAAAACCCAGTGTCTAGTGGTTTGATGAGATTTTACCGTTTATTCAAGTGTGCAGTGACCTCTAGTGCCCAGTTTGTATATTAAAAAAAATCCCCCCTGTCAATGTACAGCACCTTGGAACTTCCTGCTGATTCAGCTTTCCCCCTTCCTCAGAAGGAAAGGGCCGCCACGTTAAAAACGAAATAATAATATGACTTCTGATAGATGTAAAGCACCATGCAGATATATAGACTCCTTGCAGAGGTGAATCTCCTTTACAGGAGTAATGGGGAAAACGAGTTAATCATGGTATTTAGAGATATAATAAAGGATTACATTTTAATTATATCCTTAGGGCTTCCCATATTTCAGAAATATTGATATTTTTCAATCACGAGCATGAGCGCTCTTCAATATAAAGTGACGAAGAGCTTAGACACTGAAGGGAGACCTCCTACGTCTCATCCGAACCAGCCCTCATTAGTTTCGATCCCTTGCTAGTCAGCTGACTTTGCAAGTTACTTAACCGTCTCTGAGCCTCAGTTTCTGCATCTGACCGATGGCTTGTTGGGAAGGTTAATGGCATAGTCCACGCTCAGCAGTCTGCAGAGCGCTAGACCCAGGATGAGCGCACATCACAAGGAAGTTCATAATGTGAGAAATATAGGGATGAGGGTAATAGCAATGGAAATGATGGTGAACGGCCACATTTAACCACAAACTTCATTGATATTTGCAAAAGTATGGGTGAAAGGTCTGGGCTCAAACTTTGTTTAATAGCTTTGCTGTCAGTTTGTTACCTTTGCCAAGGAGAACTACACTAACAATGAATCCCCGTGAGCCCAGGAAGAAGCAGCGAGCTGTCATCACGATGGTGACAGTGGTGGCTCTCTTCGCTGCGTGCTGGGCTGGGCACCTTTCCACATTGTTTACATGATGACGGAGTACAGTCAGGGCTTGCCATTCTCATTTGACAGAAGTTCTCGTTTATTTCCTGCGAGAATGGACGATGAATGTTGAAATTTTTGCTATTCCCTTGGGTCATCAAACATCAAGTAATAGATTTATGTTTTCGAGATTATTACGTGGTAATTACATATGACTATGACCAAATTTTTTAATAATTACAGAAGGCCAAGAAAAGCTTCTGAGAGTCTTCTTCCATGCTATGCCTTCTTAAGTTCTGTTCTCCTCCAGCCACTTAAATATTGGGAGCGGTGTAACATCCTGTGAGTGGTTCTCTATTGGGAACCCTGGCCTAAACCACATGAATTTAATACCATGTGGGATTTTGGCCGGCCTCTCAGTGAATTCTAATGATCTGAGATGTCACATGGTTCTCAGATGACTGTTTCTATAACACAAGTGGCCATATGAAGAGTCGCTACTGCTTCCAGTTTATATGACACTTGGGATCAAGCTGAAATGGAGTGAGTCCCCCGATATGTGCAGGGCACCCGGCTATGCCTGTAGGCCTCTAAGAATGAAGACTCATCACAAGGTCATTTTCCTTCAGACATCAATGGCTAGTCCCAAAATGGTCTTGAGAATTTTTCACACTTGTAATCACTTGTCCAAGTGTGTTTGGTAAAGATAGATGATAAACAGAAATTTTATTTTATGCTCATTAAAACGATGATGCATTTTCGAGTATTTCTTTTTTATTTCAGGCAGTTTTGAAAAGGAACACGATGATGTCACAATCAAGATGATTTTGGCCACAGTGCAGATAATTGGGATTTCCAGTTCCATCTGCAATCCCATCGTGTATGCGTTTCTGAATGAAAACTCCAAAAAGAAACTTTTTATCTGCAGTTTGTTACTGCACAGTAAAAGAAACCGTCTCTCCGGCAGGGAGGCGTGGAAATTCAGCAATGACCGTGACACAGAGGAAAGCAGTGACTGGCTGGAGAGAGAACCTGGTGGGGGGAGCCGAGGGAGAGGCATTTGCGACGGCAACGTGGAAGTCAGACTGTGTGAGCAGCCAGAGGAGAAAAGACGCCTCAGATGACAGCCCTCCCTGTGTCACTGTGAACTTCTGAGAATTCTACTTTAGGCTGCGGGCGTTAATTATCACAGTGTCTTCATAATGAATGCCATGCGTATCTTAATCTGAAGAGAAAATGAGTTTGAGCGAAGGTCAAAGACGTTTTTTATTCGTCGAATGATGAAAAGAAGGAACCTTAAATCGTTTTTCCACAAAAATGACATTATGCATGAAAATACAATTTCGAAAAATTAGTGAGCCATCCTCGTAGATTATAAAAGTGAGCTTAAAAAAAAAATCTTGTACAGAATAAATTATCTTGTTAGTAGGTTTCCCCCCAGCCAGTCAATGTAATGTGGCTTATGTATTGTTACATTGAATAAGAAAATAACTTTAAAATGATCTCTTCTCTCTCTCTCTCTCTCTCTCTCTCTCTCTCTCTCTCTCTCTCTCTCTCTCT
>NW_011889044.1:1398334-1399466 GCF_000151845.1 Pteropus vampyrus
TAATACCATGTGGGATTTTGGCCGGCCTCTCAGTGAATTCTAATGATCTGAGATGTCACATGGTTCTCAGATGACTGTTTCTATAACACAAGTGGACATATGAAGAGTCGCTACTGCTTCCAGTTTATATGACACTTGGGATCAAGCTGAAATGGAGTGAGTCCCCCGATATGTGCGGGGCACCCGGCTATGCCTGTAGGCCTCTAAGAATGAAGACTCATCACAAGGTCATTTTCCTTCAGACATCAATGGCTAGCCCCAAAATGGTCTTGAGAATTTTTCACACTTTTAATCACTTGTCCAAGTGTGTTTGGTAAAGATAGATGCTAAACAGAAATTTTATTTTATGCTCATTAAAACGATGATGCATTTTCGAGAATTTCTTTTTTATTTCAGGCAGTTTTGAAAAGGAACACGATGATGTCACAATCAAGATGATTTTTGCTACAGTGCAGATAATTGGGATTTCCAGTTCCATCTGCAATCCCATCGTGTATGCGTTTCTGAATGAAAACGTCAAAAAGAAACTTTTTATCTGCAGTTTGTTACTGCATAGTAAAAGAAACCGTCTCTCCGGCAGGGAGGCGTGGAAATTCGGCAATGACCGTGACGCAGAGGAAAGCAGTGACTGGCTGCAGAGAGAACCCGGTGGGGGGAGCCGAGGGAGAGGCATTTGCGACGGCAACGTGGAAGTCAGACCGTGTGAGCAGCCAGAGGAGAAAAGACGCCTCAGATGACAGCTCTCCCTGTGTCATTGTGAACTTCTGAGAATTCTACTTTAGGCTGCGGGCGTTAATTATCATAGTGTCTTCATAATGAATGCCATGCGTATCTTAATCTGAAGAGAAAACGAGTTTGAGCGAAGGTCAAAGACGTTTTTTATTCGTCGAATGATGAAAAGAAGGAACCTTAAATCGTTTTCCCACAAAAATGACATTATACATGAAAATACAATTTCGAAAAATTAGTGAGCCATCCTCGTAGATTATAAAAGTGAGCTTAAAAAAAAAATCTTTTACAGAATAAATTATCTTGTTAGTAGCTTTCCCCCCAGCCAGTCAATGTAATGTGGCTTATGTATTGTTACATTGAACAAGAAAATAACTTTAAAATGATCTCTTCCCCCCCCCCC
>NW_011889044.1:1400668-1406918 GCF_000151845.1 Pteropus vampyrus
CGATGATTTGGTTGTGTTGAAATGGACTCGTTATGGCTTATTCGTGTACACTGTCCTGCCGCGGTGCCGAGTTACCCTGCAGCAAATCAATGATTATCGTCAACTCCTTAAACCATTAAAAATGGTTTCGGATTCGCTGGTTTTGGTTATTCTTATTTAATCAGCAAACATCCAGATGACTCTTCCTAAATGTGATGTACACATGCTGCAAATATGACTTAATGAAAACCAGATGAATCAACACGGTTACTAACCATTTAATTATCGAGATTAGAGTTTTTAAAAATGCTGCACCGTTGTAGAGCTTGATCTAAAACATTTAGACATTAGATAATGATTTAACTGTTCACTGTGAAATCTCCTGACAGCCCGTGAAAGCTTTCCTTTTTGTGCTGTCATTACATGAATGCTGTTTCAGAAACAAAAATAGCGATGGCAGATTTCTTGTCCTGTAAATATAATCCTCTCGCTCTGTGGTATAAGTTTAGAAGAGAAATCTAGTCCGATCCATTCCTGAGAAACTCCTGCTATTAGGAGCCGAGGAAGCCCCTGCGTCTGGTGTGGACACTGCGCCTGAGATGCTGTGACACAGTGTGTGAGTCAGTCTACTGAGAGGTCACCGTGCGTCTGAGAAAGCCCTGGCTGGGCCTCTCTCTTGCCCCTGACCTCACAGTCCCCTCTCCTGAGCTTCTTATACCCTGGGCTTCTACCCAGGGATCTGCTCTTGCCCCTTTTTTCTCTCTCTCATTTTATTCTATCTGGTTTTTCCCTTATCTGGTGCTCGGAGTGAGAATTAAAAAGGTCTCTTTGGACGCAGGAGGCGGGGTCGCGGAAGGGTACAGAACGCTAGTCTTTCGTTTATTAGCACTGGGGTAAAATGCCTATGAAATCAGTGGAAAGACGTGTATCACTGCTCAGACCTCTGCGCCCTTCTACTTCATCCTGGATCATCGTGTGCTGAAGAGCTGTGTCTTTCCCCCCACGCGACCGAAGAACAGCCTTCTCTTCTCACAGTTCCGTGTAAATCGGGACACCAGCTACGGCATGCTGCTTTGACTAAAGACCAACTTCTAGTTCAACGTGACTTTAGAATGAGGAACCAAATTGCAGGGCTTCTGTACTTTATTTGAACACTTACAAATTACAATAGTCAAGAGAATGTAGCCCTGGCCTAAGGAGAGACATAAAAGTAAATGCAGAAGAACAGAGATACCAGATGTCGATGTGCATACGCGGCCAACTTATTTTGACCGAGGTGGCAGCATGATTCAATGAGGAGAGGAAAGTCTTTCGAGCAAATGGTTCTGGAACGACTGGATATCCAGGTACCAAAAATCCGACCTTAATCCTTATACGACATACAATTAACTCGTAATGCATCACAGACTTAAATACGAGAGCTAAATCTGTAAAATTTCTAGAATAAAACATGGAAGAAAATTTCTGTGCCCTGGATTACGTGAGACAAAGATTTCACAGCCAGGGCATTTAGAGCAGGAAGCCTAAGAGGAAGCATTGATGAAATGAACTCCATCGAAAAGCAAACAAACAAAAAACATCCGTGCATAAACATTTATAACTGCTTTATTCAAAATTGCCAAAAAGTGGGAATGGTCCAAGTGTTTATCAACTAGTGCATGAATAAAGGAATTGTGTTAAAGCTATTCAACTGCAAGTAACTCAGCAGAAAAACGCATCAACTACTGCAATAATGAGGAGTAATTTCAAAAGTATTGTGCTAAGTGAAAGAAGCCAGGCGGAAAAGACTGTATCCTCTACGATTCCACGTACATGAAATTCCAGAAAAGACGAAACTCCTAGGATAGAAAACAGGCATGCGGTTGCCGAGGACTAGCTAAACGTGGGCGACTGAACGAAGAGGGCATTCGAGGGACTTTTTTCACACAATAGGAATGTTCCACATCTTGATTCTGGTGTGGTTACTTAACTTTATACATCAGTGAAAACTCATCGAACTGTACTCTTTAAAAGGGATGACTTTATTGTGTGCAAATTATACTTCGGTTTTTAAAAATACTTAACGGAATTTCGTGCTTCAGTGCAAAAGTTCCAAATCCTTGTTTCGGTTCCTTGACCTGCAGAATACGATCGACGGCAGGAAAAGTCTCGTGGGAGCCTCGGAAACGCACCCCCCCCCCCCCCCCCGCCACCAGTGCCCAGTTAATCAAAACCGATATTGCTTGCCAGGGAGAACAACAGATTAGTGCTATTCTTAGAAATTTAAATGACACACACATGTACCCATCATATCCCCACTGACTTCACCAGCCAGACCTCTGCCCAGCCTGGACGGGTCGTAATCAATGACGGTAGACTCCTCAAACTTGACTGGTAGCTTAGGAGCTGCTGCTGGGCGGATGCACCCACCGGAGCAGGTGACCATGGCCTCCGGGGCGCTGCACGCAGCTCTGGACCAGGCACGCATTGTTGTCAGTGCCTCTGAAAAGGAGAATCGTGGCCGTTCACAGTCACCGGGGAGGAAGAACAGAACGCACCCCACGGTTTCAACCAGGATTATCTTAATTTGCCTGTCCCTTCACAACATAGTCCAAAGGGACATGAACTGTCTGGATATTCGACCGGAAATCATTTTGGTCCATTATATTTATCACGTTATATTACTTAGATATGATAAGCAAAAAAATGGGGCAAGGACTCTGCCGTCATAGCCACACGTGCCCCAAAGATAACGGAGTCAAAACGAAGATTTAGAAGTTGCCACATAGGTGACGTTTTTAGAGCCTTGTGTTCTGGGAAACGTCAGGACACAGCTTTCAAAGTGAGTTGCGGGCTTTTGTCCCCCGGTCCTGCCACCGCCAACAAAAAACTCTGGTGCTTGGCATGTCTCTGGCCTGGGGGGCATCCCCTCCTGCTCTCGGGCGCGCTGCTCTGACCCGCTCACTGTCCATACGGCAGGCTGCTAGTTCGGAGTGGCCTCCAGAGCACAGGGCTCTGGGCCCGTCTAGACTGCAGAACAGCAGGCCTGGCACTCGGACTGTGTGACCGGGAAGATCCACTGTCAAGGCTGCAGCATGAGGGATGCTGTCACTGGATCATCTGGCCCACGGACCCCACAGAAGGGTCTGTGTGAGGTAAAGAGGCCCCCGTGTCTGGATCACGCCCCTGGGTGCTAATGCAGCAAAGAGCTATTCGCCACCCGAACGCGGCTCCTGCCAGGCTCCTGATCACTGGGAGGGACCAGCTGTCACTCCCCCCAGGGACCGCGTGGAGAAATGCCCACCCATCGTGAGCGGACACTGTCACCTCCACCAAGCCATCGGCTGGGCCGTCGCAGGCGGAATTCACCGTGGACCGGGAGAAGCACACCCAGGATCGGGGCAGGTCCGCAGGGCGAGACGGGCGGCACCAGCAGCACCGCGTCCCTCCTGTCACCTGCCTCTTCTCGGGCTCACACCGACGGTCTCACGTGCGTCTGGACGATCAGTTACCGGCAGCGGCGTGTCTCCCACTGTGATTCTGCGTCCGCCCCCTCCTCGTCTGCATCGGCCTCCGTCAGCTTTCGCTAATGCAGTACGACTAGATTCTCAGGCGCATGCGCAGTCAGGATTCTTGTGTCTTTCTTTGTAATTGGCCATATTATGACAAATTGTTCCTTTTTTATCTCCTGCAGCTACAGGCGAGTTTTCAAAGAAAATGCATTAGTGATAGACATTCTGTAAATATTTAATAAGAAGTTAAAAAAATGTGTGATTTTGTTCATCAATGGAAACAATAACTCTAAAACAGAAAAAAAAAACAGAAAAACACCAAAACCCTGAGTGCCTAGCAATAGGGACGGCTAAATAAATTATGTTACGTCACCCAGATGACCTTTATCTTCAAAGGATGTTTATTGCCAAGCGTGGCAGGTGAAGTAATGCTAATAAAATATGAAAATTACATATTCACGAATTTTCTCCTAATACTCAACCTGATCCTGTCTACTCCCCATGAAAATAAAATTCCTCTCTGCATCGCTCCAAACTTATTTTTATATTCTCAGCTCACCGGCGTTGCCTTCACATGATTTTCTGCTTTACTGCCCTAAAATTCAGCCTAGAGCCATTTAATTCCATTATCTATTAAAACCGGCAGGTTCTTTAAACACGATGTCGAGAAGTTAATTGGTATGAGAAACAAGAAAAAAAAAAGCAGTTTTAGCTACTTTTCGAATATAGTATTTGTGGATTTGATGAGGCATACAGGAGTCCTTGAAATGTTGGAACTAAAGCTGACCAACCCTTTTTAATTAACAAGCGTGGACTGGCAGTGCATTGTTCTCATTCACTGATTCGGCACATATTTTTGGAGCAAATCATGAAGAAATAGTACATCTGAACAGACTGGAGATTGAATCGGTAATCAAAGAACTCACGACAAACAAACGTCTAGGACCTTTTAGAAGGCTTCGCTGGTAAATTCCAGCAAACATTCAAAGAAGATTTAATATCTATCCTCAAATCTTCCACACAATTGGAAGGAGGGGACACCTCCAAATTCGTTTTATGAGGCCAAGCATTCTCCTGATACAAAAACCAGACAAGGATACTGCAAAGAACGAGGACCAGAGGCCAATATTCCTGATGTACACAGATTCAAAAATCCTCGACAAAATAACAGCAGATCAATTTAAACAAGATATTAGAAGGATCGTACACCACGATTTAGCAGGATTTATTCCAGGAATGCAAAGCTGGTTCAACATCCACGAATCAATCAATGGGACCCATCACATTAACGCAATGAAAGATAAGAATCCTATGATTGTTCCAATGAAAGAAAAGCTTTTGGCAAAAATCCAACATCCATTTATGATAAAAACTCTCAACCATGTAGGTTTAGAGGGAATGTAGCTCAACGCAATCAAGGCCATCCATGACAAGCCCACAGCTGACATCATGCTCGAGGGTGAAAAGCTGCAAGCTTTTCCCTCGAGAGAGAAACAAGGTGAGGGTGCTCACTCATCACTTTTACGCGACACAGTATTGGAAGCCATAGTCAGAACAATTAGGAAAAGAAGATCAGGCGTCCAAACTAGCAAAGAAGTAAAACTGTCACTACTTGCCGACAACATGATTTTATACATAGAAAACCCTAAAGACGCCACCAAAATACGGTTAGAACTCATAAATGAATTCAGCAAAGTTACAGGGCATAAAATCGATATACAAAAATAGATTATGTTTTTATATGCTGACGACAAACTAGCAGAAAGAGAATTTAAGAAGAAAATCCCATTTCTAATTGTATCAGAAAGAATAACTAACGCCTAAGAATAAATTTAACCAAGGAGGCGAAAGACCCGTACGCTGAATACTATGCCACCGATGGCAGAATTTGAAGAAGACGCAAATAAATGAAAAGATACTCCTTGCTCCTGGATTAGAAGCATTAATATTGTTAAAATGTCCGTAGTACCCAAAGCAATCTGCAGATACGATGTCATCCCTGTCAAATTTCCAATGGTGGTTTTCATGGAATTAAAACATACAGTCCTAAAAACTGTATGGAACCGCAGAAGACCCCAAAGAGCCAACGCAATCTTGAGAAAGAACAAAGCTGGAGGCGTCAGGCCCCCTGACCTCAAACGGTGTTCCAAGGCTACAGCGGTCAACATCCTGGTTTGCTCTGGGCAAGCCTGGCCATCTTACTATCCTATCGGCTGAATTTCTTATCCCAGCGAGGATGACGCCATGCACATTTTTACCCTATCCATTTATCAATCCACCCAAATGTATATTTATCGAATGGCTTCCATACCACAAATTTACATTTGCAAGACTCTCAGCTTTAGATATTGTTGAGTCCCGTTCATAGAATGGGATATATCTTTAAACAAAACTCACTGATCATGTCGAAGACAAATACATATTTATAACTTTACTAATAGCCATTTCTAAAGCTTCAAGAACACGATAAAGATAGAATTTATAAAATACACAAAAACTAAAATATTAATGCCTGTGAAATAATAATCTTACTTGATGTAAACGTAGCCTTATTAAGTATAAACTCTAAGTCACTGCAATGAGAATTATCTCACGATATCCGCCCTTGAGATTTATTTTCTCAAGAAAGCAGAATATCTCTATAAAGAAAATGAACATTAAATGGTAAAGGATGTGTCAAGAAACAGTACATTACCACAGAAATTTAGAGGAGGTCCTGGAATAACAGTTAAAGAGACAACAAGGAAACAATAACTGGAATTTGAGGGATTTAGACTCCT
>NW_011889044.1:1410508-1413874 GCF_000151845.1 Pteropus vampyrus
GGTCGATTCCCTTCCAAGGCGTTATTATTTACTGGATGGGGAAAAGCAAGTAAAAGCAACTATTTTTCTGTTTCCTGTGTCACCTTCTGACATGAAGGGCAAAATACTATTGTCTGCACTTGCCCCGCGAGCTCGGCTGGCACTGATCTGTCCTCCGGTCCCGAGGGCACGTTCCGCCTGCAGCGCAGGCCGGTGGCAGCCGGTGGCAGCCGGTGGCAGCCGGCCCTGCTCCTCCTTCCGCTGCAGGCTTCGATCTGGCCGGCTTCCGTGGCCTCGTGTGGCCCTATATGCAGACTGCCTTCCGTGAACGTGAGGGCTGGGTGGGCTGCTCGCCCGGATTTGTCCACTCTGGATGCCAGAATCCGAATGACCAAACGTATATGAACATACGTGGCAATATCGTTCAACAAGTCATCAAATTCTCAAGTCAGCCACTGGTCGCCCTATTCACGGCGGGTGAAAAATCGCGCCCCGTGCTGTGCCGTGTGGCTCTGGCCTCATGGTCTCGTCTGATGAGGCTTCTTAGTCTCGTTTTGATGACTCTGTGTGTCTGTTTGGGACTCTCTTATTTATTTGTTATAAATATTGAGTCCTATACATTAATACCCAGCTCTGGCCCTGACGCCTATGCCACCGGAGGCGCGTGCTATATAGTTCTCCGTGTCCGCATGTGCTGTTTCTACAAGCTCTTCTGGAGGTGTCCGTAGATCGCTGCCCTGGTGACAGCAATAACCCAAAGGCCCTGTGCGGGGCATCTGTTTTTGGTTGCTTTTGCCGTACTGAACATGGGCACCCTTTTTATGGCAAAAATCTCCCTTGGGAATTCGCCCCTTTCCCAGCTCGAGACTGTGCCGTTTGACCAGAAGTGTGATCACGACTCTGGGCAGATTCCGTGATCAGCGTGAGCCGCTGTGACCGGCTCGGGGCTGGGCATGTGGCCCAACGCTGGCCAATGAGACCAGCCAACTTAGGAAAAGAAAAGCTTAGACTTTCTTGGTTGACTTGGGACAAACGCTTGGATGGCCATCGGTGGACAATGCCAAGCGGCGACTCCAGAGTTTGGCCCTCACCGAGGAAATGAGGCACAGAATGGAAGAAGAGAAAGCCCCGGATCAAGCTTCCCTCCAGGGAACCCTCCGGAATGCCCACATACGTGTCAGATTCGGCTTCGCTTAAGCCACCCGCCATTTTATTTTTATTACTTGCAGCTGAAGAAAATATGAGCCATTGCACAAATAAAGCTGCTTTAAACATCTATGCGCAGGTTTTTGTGCGAACATAAGTTTTCAAAAACCACTGAAAGAATGTGTTACTGACTACTTGGGGTTCAACATACAAATGGATCCCTGACGTATTACTGCCCTGATAGTTTCTACAGGCTTACTCGTTTATTCAATATGTATACATACATATTCTGTATCAAAAATGTTGTTAGATTCTGAGGAGACTCTAACAAAAACAACGATTGTTTTCTCCTCAGAATCTAAAAACAAAATATATATATATATATATATAGTCTTGGATTAGTGGAGTTTCACGTCTGCCAGGGAGGCTAGACATTGCTAGAGACAAACACACATCGAAATCGAGATGGGAACTATCAGAGAAGCTAAAGAGATACTTAGCAGTGTGAACGGACAGGATTTGCCGGGACACTGGTGATGGGGACAGTGCGTGTGGCAGGATGGACCCCAGGTTTCCATATAAAGGCAGATCGAAGTATCACTTACTGAGACAAAAGATTCTTGAGGAAAGCATGAGATTCTTCTCCCAGGTACGTTAAGCTGCTTCATTTTTATAGCTTCTGAGAGATCTCAAAACGCCAGTTGAATGAATATATTGGGGAAAGTATGAAACGTTTTCTTCACTGAACGGCTTGAGGAATTGCTCTTTAATTGTTTCATGCTCGGGATTGTCTGAGTTGCCTTTGATTCTTCTGCCACGTGTAGGCTCCTTCAAGGGAAAGGTAAACATGCACCTAAATCCACGCGGTGCGCGAAGCCCAGAGCTTCGTACTTCGCAGTGGTAAAATATGTATTCCTCGACGAACTGACATGTACCCTTATTTTATCCCCAAGGGTCATACGAGTTCATTCTCCTTCTGTGCTCATAACCAACTCGAGTCACGTGGCCCAGAGGAAACAGCAGGTCTACCGTGTGCGCGATGCTTCTTAGGATGAGGCTGCTGTGCGGTGGACCACAGTGTCCGTCAGCGGACCGTGCTGCCCAATCGCTGCTTTTGAGAATTTTGTTAGGTTCTCGCACCTAACATGCTATGTCTCTAGATTATGAAATTTCTGAAAATTCTGATGGGAGGTCGCAGACCCTCCCCCGATGAAACTCTAGTGCTGGCCAGAGCAGGAAGCTGGAGCAGAGGATGGACAAAGATCTGAGCCAGCGTGTGACGAGTACTGTCCATCAGGACGTGTGACGGGGGTGGGGACAGCTGGAGGGCGGTGAGGCCCCGGCAAATTCAGTGGTTATCACCGGACCTTATCCAGGCACAATGGTCACCTGGGCGCTCTGCTACAGCCACCCCACAAAAACCAACCGCCTGTGACCGTCCCTGCCAGCAGGAGGCAGGTTTCCACCCAACCTGGTTCTAATCATCCTCTAAGTGTTACTCCTGGGACACACTCGGGTTCCCTAATGTTTTATTATAATCTATTTTTGTCACCATAACTTGAGCCACTTACGAATGTAAGCAAACTTTAAGAGCGATTTTCTCTTAGATGAAAATATCTATCTCCAGTGATACCTTTTGAAATGTGTTCATCGCCCCTTTCAGCTTTTCTATATTTTT
The DNA here is from genome assembly GCF_000151845.1 of Pteropus vampyrus. Lineage (NCBI taxonomy): Eukaryota > Metazoa > Chordata > Mammalia > Chiroptera > Pteropodidae > Pteropus > Pteropus vampyrus. The sequence goes on from NW_011889044.1 coordinate 1,413,312, forward strand.
AGACTTTCTAGTATACTCTTCTTCACATACCTCACGTTTACACAGCTGCTAGTGTTGCGTTTTTTTTTTTATTTTCTAAGTTACCGTTCCCTTTAATCCTCTCTCTAAATCATCGCACATGTCTGAGATGAAAAGTACTTATATTTTCCAAGTATTTGAAAAAAACCGCCTCCGTTTAAAATGTCTGTGATTATGATGATATAATGCAAGAGAAACAAATATTTACTTGGAGCCCAAAGAAAAAGAAACGAGTTATATGACAAGGGGCGAAAATTATAATTAAAAAAAAAAAACCTATAATCTTCATTCGGGTCAGTGAGAAAATAGCCAATTTAGAACCCTGGATGAAGGACGATTTTCAAAACTTTCCCTTCTGACGTGAACCTTCTTGTTAGGGTGCACAGCGAGAGACGCTGAGCCTGGGAAAACAACCCCGGTTTGAAAGTCCCAGGCAACGGCTGCTCCCCCGACTCTACCCGACTCTGCCTTCACTGCCTGTTCGTTCCACAACGTCTTTTCTCTGGCCGAGTCCATCCGTGTGCAAGTTTATTTGAATGAGACCC
>NW_011889044.1:1413924-1416297 GCF_000151845.1 Pteropus vampyrus
GATGATATAATGCAAGAGAAACAAATATTTACTTGGAGCCCAAAGAAAAAGAAACGAGTTATATGACAAGGGGCGAAAATTATAATTAAAAAAAACCCTATAATCTTCATTCGGGTCAGTGAGGAAATAGCCAATTTAGAACCCTGGATGAAGGACGAGTTTCAAAACTTTCCCTTCTGACGTGAACCCACTTGTTAGGGTGCACAGCGAGAGACGCTTAGCCTGGGAAAACAACCCAGCTTTGAAAGTCCCAGGCAACGGCTGCTCCCCTGACTCTACCCGACTCTGCCTTCACTGCCTGTTCGTTCCACAACGTCTTTTCTCTGGCCGAGTCCATCCGTGTGCAAGTTTATTTGAATGAGACCCCTTGGCAGTTCTCTACTTTCATTACAAACTTTTTATTGGAGTTTACTATACATAAAGTACACGCATTGTAAGCTTTAAGCTTGAAGAATGAAAGTGACTTCAGCATTTTTTATACCGACGCTCAGGTTGGCTGAATTATACACCATGCCCCATGTTTTCTTCTTGAGTGAAGTCCTGGCTTACCCCATGGGAAATACTTGTCAAATGGCATATGTTTAAATGCCTCGCACTTCAGAGAGATCAGTTACTACGTTAGAACCTTGGAACGTTAGAAAATGTCTAACAGTCGATCATCGTCAGGGCCATGGGGTGACCGGCAGGCGTTTACACGCGTTCTGACCCGACCTTCCTGGGAAAGTGGGGGCCGAAGCTCAGCGAGGCTCAGGCGGCAGAGCAGGGTCAGCCCTGACCCCACGGCCCGTGCTTCGTCCTGCTCCTGGGTGCTCAGGGGGGCGTGCAGGACGAATTTGTGGGGGACGATGCTGTCGAACGTCTTAAAACTTAAGACGTTCATTTATCTTAACGTGTCCTCGAAAAAATACGTATCCCTATGATTTCTCAGATATACTTGCTTTAAAAATGCTTAAGTTAAAATATTCCGTAAAGTTTAAAAAATATTAAGCAAGTATTAGGTTTGGCCGTGACATATGGGTGACTGGGAGGTTTGGAAACACTGCGCCCACCAGCTGCCCTCACCAAACAAAAGCCCCTCGGAAATGAGAACAGAGGGGAGCTGGGCGCCTCACAGGCGGGACCTTTAGCTGACATGCTGTGAGGCCGTCACCGGAGGCTGGTTCCCCGCCTGCACCCCACCGGCTGGAGCAGGCCACCCGCACACAGCCTGGGAGCGAATGGCTGCACTTCCCAGACGCCCGTAGGGGCCCGGCCCCACCAGATGCAGCATCAGCCGAGACCTGGGAGATGCACCTGTCACGCCCTTCTATCTGCCTTCGGAACTGTCACTTCCTTATCATTTAAGAGCCCAAATGGCACCGAGGAGGAGGCCCTGCTCCTGCTGCCAGTGCTGCCTCTGCAGGGAAGGGAGCACGCGACACGGGCGCGCGCGCGGATTCCTGGGGGGCTGCGGCCGAAGCGACCCGCGCCTCACTCCCATCCCTCACCCTCCTCGCTTCGATGTCATCGAGTGGAGTTAGGGTTCGGCTGACGGAACGGAACCCCCTCAGACACCTAGGCAGTGTATGCAGAAAAGAGGTTCACTACCCGTTTGGGGATGACTGCCAACATTGTGGGAAGGGCCGAAGGAGCAGGCGCGAGGCTGAGTTTACAGGGATCATCCCCATAAGGTGTCACGCACGAGGCTGGTGGCCGGAAGCCACTTCTGCCGCTACAGGCTGGAGGACGAGGGGTCAGGAGGCCGTCGCCACGACCGCTGGCTGCAGGACCTCACTCCCCGTCACCCACGCACGGCAGGACCGCAACTGTTCCTTCCAAACTATTTCCTGCACTTTATTTCTGTCACTCTTTTTCTTTTTCAATAAACGGTTGATAGTGAAAAATACCGAGCTGCCTTTTAAATGGAAAGATGACCGTACCTTACAGAAACTACACTGTGAAGTGCTCTACTTCAACGATGTTGTATTAGCGTGCCCCCCACCCGCCCCCCCACCCGCAGATCTGACCGGACCCCTGTCTGGGAGGCGCGGGCTGTTATTCACGCATTGTTCTGTAGATGGCGCCATTGCTGCACAGTGGCAGGTCGGCGGCAGAGGACTCGGGACAGGTTGAAATTTAAAGAGCGCCTGGAACTCCGCACATGGCTGGTCCAAGCTAAGTGTTTTCGAGTTGGGCTCGTGGCTCGATGTCGGCGGGTCGCCCCTGCTGTCTGGAAAGTGAAGAAGGTGCGGTGAGGACCTGGACGTTTGGGGGTGCTCTTGCCAGCCCTGCCTGCGTCTCGTTTCGTTCCCCCTAAAGCTCGCCTGGGCTGGTCTACGAAGGTGCCGCCCGCTCAAGGACCCCCGTAGCCGGGAGAGGAGGGCAGGACGGCCA
>NW_011889044.1:1420716-1430379 GCF_000151845.1 Pteropus vampyrus
TCTTTCTTTCTTTCTTTCTTTCTTCCTTCCTTCCTTCCTTCCTTCCTTCCTTCCTTCCTTCCTTCCTTCCTTCCTTCCTTTCTTTCCTGTCTGTCTTTCTTTTCTCTCTCTCTCTCTCTCTCTCTCTCTCTCTCTCTCTCTTTTCTTTCTTGCTATAGTTGCCCTCCCCCCTTTCTTTTTTCCTCCTACAAAAGTTTTAAACTCTTGAACTTCTATTCTTCTACTTCTGTTTTTTTTTTCATTGGGACCATTATCCTTGGAAATGAAAAACATCCTTCCGTAGTTTTTGTATTGTCGATCGACCAGCATAAATTCTCTTAGCTTTGGTTGGGTGAAAAAGTCTTTGTTTCTTCTTCATTTTTGAAGGGTATCTTCACTCTGTACAGAATCCTACATTCGACGATGTTATTGTGTGTTTCTTTTTCAGTTCTTTAGTGCTGTTTTCTAACATGGTTTGGGGCACTGGTACTTCTGTTATTTTTCTAAAGATAATGTGGTTTTCCCCTTGTTTTAAAGATTTTTTTATTATTATTATTATCGGTTTTTAGAATAATAAGAGCTAAAGTTTTCTTTGTATTTATCTTGCTTTGGGTCCACTGGATTTCTCGAATCTATCAGTTGTTTTCCATCAGACTTGAAAAGCCTTTGGCCATTATCTCTTCAAATAGTTTTGTCTTAATCTCCTCTCCTTTTGGGATTCCACTGATATGTATGTGAGACATTGTAATCATGTCTCAAAGCTCTTACATGTTTAATTTTGTTCTTTCCATTCCTTTTTTTTTTTTATGTACTCCTTGAATACTTTCTATGGAGCCATTTGAGTCTACAAATCCTGTCTTAGACTTACAAAAGATTTCTTAATTTCAGAGTCTGCATTTTACATGTCTAGAGTGGTTGATTCTTTTTTATAGACTCTAGTTCTCTGTTGTAAAACCTCCATCTTTCGTCAATTTTGTCCACATTTCCCTCTACTTTAACTTATTAATCGTGGTTACCCAAAGTCTTATCCACTGACTGCAACTTCGGGATCACCTCTAAGCTTGTACATATCGGCTACTTTATTTCTTGTCCCGTTTGGATCCATCACTTTATTTCGTTTTCACAGTCTTTCAGGTTCTTTTCTGTTTGCTACACCATTTATTTCTTCTGAGGTCTGTGGATCCACCACTTTATTTGAGATTCTTAATAGTTTTAGATTCTCTTCCATTTTCTATACTACTTATTTCCTGTGAAATCTGCTGGAAGATGACTATTTTTTTTTTTCTGTAACATAGCTTTTAATCACAATTTCAGAGAATTCAAAGGTCTTTCTATTTGTAAGTTGTTGAAAAGTCACACCTTAAGAATAGTGTTTGGAGAAATTGTGTTTCTATGTTATGGCCGCTGCATGGAAGCAGAAAGTGCTGGAATCTAAGGGCTGTTCCTACTTAATACGTTCTGCAAAGTGCTGTCTGCAGCTTACCTGTCAGGAGCAGCTTCACTTATCTACGCCTATATTTCTCTCTGTGACATTATTACTAGTAGCAAGAGGAATATTGATTTTACTGTTTACTTTCAAAAGGGCAAAGAAAAGCTTTCAGGTTTATTCCAAAATGAAAAAGGTTCTCTTTCTTTCCAAAATTATAGCTCACATAGAATACATTTCCTTCCTCGACTCATCAATTTCACTTTTCATGTTTTAACTGTTTTTTAAAATAATTTAACTACTTCATAGCCATACGAGCTACACGAATATTACTTATAGACTGACGCCAGAATGGTCTGTTTAGCTGTAAACTGAACTTCCTCCTGAAAAGTGAGTATGTTATATGCGTTTTGTACTTGCGGAGAATTACTGAATTCTAGGGCAGAACGTGAGATGTATCTAGGGTATCCACGGAATGCAAGCCCGGAGCCCATGTTAGAACGGCTTCGCACACTTTGCTTGTCTTCTGTCGGATTTTATGCAACCTGTGCTGTTGGGACGACTCGGGAAGGGGCAAGCCTTCACTGTACAGACGCCCTCTCTTCTCTTAGGATGACCGTGACCGGAAAGCATTCTTCTGCGTGCCCAGGAAATGACAGCTCCAGATTTATTTGTCCTTTATATCCCTTTTAGGATACATTTAACAATATACATTTGTTTTAGATTCTGAGCCTTTTCGATTATTAGCAACTGGAAGCTAAGGCCTGGAAAGGTGCCCTTTGGTGAGGAAATGAGTCCGCGGCCATCTGAGCAGATGACAGAAAATTCCTTGGATTTCAGGGTAGAAGCTGATCATTGGACTCTTTCATTTTGAGATGTTGCTCAGAACTTTCGGACCCTCGGCTGGGGCGGTCAGATGGCAGAACAGCTGTAGCTCAGAGCATTTACCTCGCATCCCAGGTGTCAGACGCTCAGGCTAGGGTGAGGGCCCTGCCCTTCACCTGGCTATGGGGCCACCCACCATGTCAGAGCCTACAAAATTACCCCGTTCTGGGCTACGCGGGCAGTGGAGCCTTTTAATTGCCATACTTTAGAAAATGTAGGACGCCAGGGGTAGGAGCTGGTCAAACGTTTTGATTCTCCTTTTATGCCCCCACCAAACGTAATGTCATACAAACGGAGAGGATTCCTTTTTGACACCAATGTTCTGGGCCCTCGGTGGCATTACCTGCATGTCACCAGGTGAGAACCAAGATGAGGCCAACCCCCTGCGGGGATAACTGGAGACTGTCCTTCCACATGAGGGAAGATGGCCAGCTCCTGAACCTCCTCACTGCCTGGACTCCTAGAGAGAGCCAATCACGTTTTTTTCTGTCATATTTGGACTACACAGAGGAAAATGCTTAACTTGTTGTTTTATATAAAACAAAACTCTAGGCAAGATTTATAAGCAAAATAAATTTAAGTAGATTTGCAGAAATTATTTTTGCTCATTTCCTTCAGGTAATAAAAGATTTTTTTTTTGTTTTTTGTTTCTGTTTCACTCTTGAAAAAAACACGGATGCCTTTGGCACACCTTTTTAACAACAGATGAAAGGCACGGCCTGTCGAAGCCCACTCGTTCCTTTAGCGGGAACAGTGGACATGGCGGTATCAGGAGGCCCCTCAGCCACACGGGGGCATTTTCTGAGGGTTCCCAGCGACGCCCACCCCCCTTCCTCAACTCTGGTTCTCTTGACATACGATTTATACTTAATACTACACACCATTTTCCTCTGATTGATGTTTCAGTCTCTAGATTTAGAGTCACGAACGTTTTAACAAGCAACCTCTCTGCTACCATCTTACAGAGTTTATGAGAACCTTCCATATACCACACCTATGATCATCCCATCGCTCTACCTTCTGACCAGTGCAGATAACTTATCATCTCCACGGACAGCAACCCACACTCAGGAGCACATTTCGAGCACTGGAGAAGAGAGTCATCAGGATACCCCACTGGAAAATCCCAAAAGAAGTCATTAGACCTCATCACTGGGAGGTAGATCGAGACGCCCCACCAACATGATCCCACAACGTCGCTCCAGCGCACCTGACACAGGGCTGCGTTGGCGTTAAACTCTGCACGCAAAGTGTTTAGCACGATGCCTTACTTCCCGGGGACTCAGTCGATTTCATGACAGTGCTTCCCCCAGGGTGACACGCGGCCCTCCCTCTCTCGACGGGGCTGTGTCCCAGCATGCTACGGGCCACTGTTGAAAGCTGTTTCTCCCCCGAAGGATGACTAAGTTGCACACAATCGCTCAGTTATATCAGTAAAGCAAAATCTTGTGCTCTCCTGAATATTTATTTATCCTTCGTTGAAACGAGAGTTTTAAACTCGTTTTTCCAATGGAATGGCCTGCTGTTTTTGACAAGAGTGGAACTCAATACTGATTTCATCATCCCGTGGATAGATGTGCAGCCCCGTGACTGGGCACGAGTCCACGAAGAGCTATCTAGCAGCCTGCACAAGCACCCACAGACAACCGGCTCAGGTGTGTGTACGGGTGCGCACGAGGCCGTGACGGAGGTGGGGAACACAGCAGGTCACGCTTGCATTCTATCAGAAAGATTCTTTCTAATTTCCTCACAGACAGATTTAACTGAATTTTAACTGATTCTCTACTGTCAGAAATCCACCTTTTTTCCTATAAGGACTCAAGGAAATTCAGCAAGGCTTATTTCATTAAGTTCTTTCTATCAGAGGCTAGATGTGCTTTAGAAAGATGAGCGATTGCATCATTAAGATCAACGTGTAATTAAGTGGACCGTGGCATGGAAAGGTGAGGAGGCAGGTTATTAACCACACATCAACGAAACACCTACTCGGTGCCCAAACTAGGTTGGCTGTAGAATTTATTTTCTAAATTGGAACACTTTAGAGAGTGAAATGAGGCTCTATTCATCAAGACAACAGGAGCCCAGGAATGAACTGGGGCTGTCCCCAGTTTACTGAGATGTATGGTCACTGTAACCCTTACCCTCCTAGGAGCTTGGAAGAACACTGGAAGGCATGAGATGTCTTCTGTTCCCTTGTAAAGTATCCCATACATCGATATTAGGCCTGGCCAACCTGCAGCATTCATAGTTAGGTGATAAGCTTTGATGTCATTTGGACAAGCACTTTCTATTCTACATAGGAGGTGAGCGAATTTACCAGCAGGGCTGGGGACACGGGAGTGACGCCTTAGCATGTTCTTCGGGAGCTAGACCAGAATGTCTGTGCCTGTCTGGGACTCTGTTTCTGCCAGGAGCTTCCAAGTCAGGGCCCGGTTCACATTTCCCAGACATTCTGGGGTCCTGGCCTCAGTGACGGGCTCTTCTGTGCGTCTGCCGTCACTGGAGGAAGGAACCAGGTCTGCAGGGCGCTGGGGAAACATGAGGCCTGGACAACCGTGGCTGGCAAGAGAAGCAAAGTGGCATAGAAGTTGGAGACGAGACGTCAAGCAGTCGGCGGCGGGACCTGCAGGGACCCTGGGCTCGCAGAATCAGCACCAGCTCTACAGAAAGATTTGGAACTCACAGAAGGATTCGGACCCCAAATTACCACACCTACCCCGGGAGTGGGGGGAGGCGTGAGCCTCGGCGGAGCCCAGGCCGATGTGGGCTTGGCCTCAATGAGACAGAGAGGTGAAAGCAGACACAGGAAGCGGACATCCCCCGGGCATGAAAGGGAACTCAGGCAGTCTTCGCCATTTAAACCCTTCGCCCAGAGGCGCTGCGAGAGCGTGTGGGTGCACAGTTCCCAGCACGTGTCAGCGCCTGCATTTCCAGGGAGCTGAAAACGCTGGGGAGAGTGGCCGTCAGCGGACGGGGGAGAAGCCTGGGCTTTCGTACCGAATAGTTCCACGTGTCTGAAGGTATCCAGAAAACCCCCGGTTCTCTCCGCTCTAGGAAGCCAGCGGCTCCCCAGAATTAAGGGTCCTGGTGGTCCAGGTCGTTCTGTATTTGTTTGTCTGATGTGAAGAGGAAGAGGGAGATGAGTTTCAGGACTTCAAAGAATGACTGTAAAAACGATAACCAAAGTTCTTGGACTTTGCATTTCCAGGAAAATTCGTGGAACCTGAGATCATAGAACCAGAAAGAGTCCTGGAGGTCGGTGATTCAAGCCCCCGACCTTGACGGATGAGGCTAGTGAGACCCCACACGGTTAGTGAGTTGTCTAAAGTTGTCAAACAGCCAGACGGGGCAGAAGTAGGATTAAAACTCAGTTCTCCTAACTCCCCGTTCAGGGTAGTGCAGAGAGGGTAAGGGGGAAGTGTTTAGGGGAAAAGTAATCTGGGATCTAAACAGCGAGAGATAGTGCGGCAGATAAAAATCTTTTAAATTTTATACGTACGAGTTTACACACACACAAGCCCCGATAAAATGTGATAACCAGGCCATCAGCGGGCCACGTCCTCCCTCCCAAATGATTTTCTAAACGTGAGCTTTTTTCATGACTCAACTCTTCTACACCTTGTAATAACCAAATACAGAAGTGAACACCTGTCGGTGTGTATTTCATCTACGCCCTTCACCTCATTTCACTCCTCAGCCGACCCAAGTAAAACGAAAACTGCACGAAGGATCTAAACTTTAACAAAACCAAAACGTAGATAAAAATCTAAAAGGCAAGCACATTCTGGCAATGTGACCGAGTGGGTCATGGTTTCTGTTTCCATAGAGCAGAAGTTAAAAGTCACAGCGGCAGGGAGCCCCTGTCACTAAGGAGGAATTGAACCACAGCCCCAAAGTTCCCCAAGTGGCAGATCCGTGGGTGGTGTCGCCAGCACGTCTGCCACCTGGGAAGACAACTCCCTCGACCCCAGCGGGCTGCCTCCCGCCCGCGGGTCAGCCCCGGAATGAGAGCGGTCAACTCTGTTCCTACCAGAGAAGTAGCCAAAGACAATTTTTGATGGCTTTGCGCTGTCTGACTGAGGACACAGCGGGACTGGTGGCCCCTTCTTCTTCCCAGGACAGCTAGCTTTTTTTTTTTTTTTGCAAACAGCACACATCGAGGGGGAAGGACATTTACGGCCTATGAGATGAAGAGCAGCCAATTGTGAGGAACCCGCATAGCCTGGTCCAGGAAACGGGCACCGCAGCCCCAGCTGGGGGACCGGCGTGTAGGCGGTCAGTCACCTGCGGAGACTCGTCACTCCGCGAGGGCACACAGCTGCCTGCCGGGCACTTTCAGAGACTTCCGATCAGCTGTGGGCTGTGCGGCAAAGCGGCGGCCCTTCTGCTCCCAGGACGCGGGCACCTGCTCAGGAGCCCCGCCCGGCCGAGCTCTGGAGCCACGTGCTGGCCAGCCCCCGCCCCAGCCCCCGCCCCAGCCTCCGCCCCAGCCTCCGCCCCGTCAGAGCTAATGGTATAAGGACTCTCTGGAGTAATGCTCGGTCTACCGGAGGTCGCCTCCTCCCCAGCCCGAGTGCTCCAGACAGACGGGCAGACACCCCGCGCGCGGCAGCCGGTGGGGACTGGAGCCTGCGGACGTTTACAGTGGCAGAAAGCAGGGGTCCTGCGGGTCCTCTGCTTTCCACACAACGTCCCCTGCACCTGATGGCCGGATGACCTACTGGCAGGTGAAGCCGAAGATATTGGCAAATGAGCTTGGCACCCCAGGGCGCCCCCCTCAGCTCTTAGGGGTTCCATTCCATTCCTGCTCTGTCCAGTTCTGCTCCAACTCTGCTAGGGGCCTGGGACCCAGGGGCATTTTGCCCGTGTTGCTGTGATACTCCTTTGCCTGAGCTGGTCCACCGGGGCCACTGCCTACTTTCCACATCCCTCCTGAGGGAACTTGAGACGTTTTTAACACACCGACACCACAAAGGGATCGATGGGGACTCCAGGAAGTCATGCTCTGACCCTCTGCCCTGGCCATGTGGCCGCCGGGGCTGTGGATCCCCGAACCAGAGTGCAGCAGCCTGTCGTCATCGTGTGCACACTCTGCCGTCGCACTGCTTAGTGTGCCTCTAAATCCGGGCCTTCTGCTGGAGACAGGGCGCCTGGAGGTGGCGTCTCCTGCCCCGCCCAGTGTCCCGTGCCCGCCTTCCCGCAGCCAGCAGACCGGGGAGGGGCAGACGTGTCCCTGTTCTTCTTCTCCGGCAAGAAATTCCCTCATGAAAACTTAAGAGTCAGATCTACCAGGCCAGGGTTTTGATCCGTTTCATAAATAAGTTAGAAGATCCCTTTGCATTTTGGTAGAGACGTGCCTCAGGACCAGTGGCCTGGGTGGGGTCTGCCCTCTCCTCTCCTCGGAGGCGGGCCTGGGGCTTCGGGGGAGCAGGACTCACAGGAGGAAAAGAAACACCTCGGTCCATTCTCCTGAAAATACTGTCGGCCCGACACGGGGGAGCTGATTGCCGGGTCTGTTCTCTTCCCCCCTAAGGCGGAGCCGTGACCCCCAACAGCCCACAGCCCGCCCTCCTCTCTGGCTTCTCCAAGGTGAGGGGTGAGGAGATGAGCGTGTTATTAACACAGACCGCTGTCCAGGCAACACAAATCCACGCTTTTTCCTGCAAGCGAGTTAGAGCCGAAGGCGGTCTCTTCACACCTTTCTTATCTCTGTCATCGGACCAGGAACACGACATGGAAACTCATTTCTTATGTGCGGAAATTCCAGCGTGTTTTGTGCCGTTTGACAGAGGTGCGCGGTATACAAATAAATAATGATAACGACAACAATAACTACAGCTCTCCTAAGTGGACAGAGGTGTCTTCCCTTGGTGGGGGACACAGACCCCCCTGACGGAGAGCTAGTGGAGGCAGAGCCCTAGCTTCGCATATTTCCCCCACAATTCTCATTGGTATATATAGGGACTAATTTGAAACCCAGAACTGAGGCAAAAATTACATTCTCATTCACACCGCTGAGAGTTCCCGTTCGCAGTTAAAACCGGAGTGGTCCCTGTCAGACCCAGCTTGTCCTCACAGAGCTTTATCTATTGCTTTAGCATTCGACCATCTTCTAATTCTTGTGCTTTTGCGACACATTAAACACTAGACGTGAGACAGTATGGAATACTTGGAACCATCATGCATTTTAAGAGGCGGCGTTAAAAACAGCCCACGAAGGAGGTTCTGGCGGCTCCTTAGGAAGCAGCTCCCTGACCCCAGGACACCAGCGCATCTTGACCCTTCCATCTCTGAAGGGTGGCTGGGCGGGAGCGGGGAGCATTCTGAGTTGCCAAGGAACACGTCTTGCTCTTGGAGGCTGTGATTCAGATTCTGGGCTTTTTAAATTTTTTTTTTTTTGATTATTATTTTTTTAAATGTGGCCCTGTTCTATTGTGCGCAGAGCTTAGGGAAACTCCAGATTTGCATAAGGAGCCCAAAAACCTTCCGGGAAGGAAAGGACAAAGGTAGCCCTGCCCCACCCCACCCATCGCTGCTCCTTGCCGTTCGAAGTTAGGGGAACGGGCCGTGGTGGAATGAGGTGGCTTAACTGGAAGCGGAGGGCTGAACAACAACTTTGTGTCCTTAAATGAGAGGGGATGACTGAGCTGTCGAGCCGAAGGCCAGCGCCTGGGCTCATCCTCGCACAAGGCTGGTTCGGGACGGGAAGCCCCACGGACGAGCTCGAGGGCCGGGCTTGAAAGCGATGCCTAAGCTCATAGCCCCCCATGGGCGCCCACCCTCGAGGCGTGGGCTGGGGCCTGGGCCAGCAAGGACATCCTGTGTTGATGCGACAGCAGCCACCGGGCTGTGCTGGTTCTGGGCAGCCACGCAGAGCCACTGCCTGGTGTTTGAGAAGGGAGCGGACTCTTTCTAGAAGACAGAAGCCCCCGAGGGCAAATGGAAGGCGCCTTGATTAACTGCACACAACTGAGAGGTGCGGCGGATTTGCATCCTGAGTGCTGACTGTGTACACCCGGTGACAAATCAAACCACAGTCAAGACTCAGGGAGCTACCAGGCGCCTTGTCCCGGTCCAGGTGCTTTCAGGAAGTGGGGACCATGGCACCGGCACGCGAGGAGGGACCGCGGGCATTAGGGGCCGCGGGCATTAGGGACCGCGGGTATGAGCAACCGCAGCTGAGGCGTGGGCGAGTGCGTCGGAGGCATTAATTGTGCGTGAGGCCCACACCGGGCTTTCTAGGTACCAGACCCTGTTCTCAGTGCTTCACGTCTGGGACCTTGAAGCTCACAGCCACCCTGTCACCTCCATTTCACAGGTGAGGACACTGAGCACAGAGAATTGAAGTAACTTCCCGAAGGTCACACAGCCGT